>NC_141541.1:56000000-56025000 GCF_021556685.1 Rattus norvegicus | reverse complement strand
CAGTGGTTGGACTGGCTGACCGGTGAGCCCCAGGAATCTACCTACCTCTGCTTCCCCGGTGCTGGGACTACAAGAGTTCACCACCGTGCCCAGCATCCTTCTGTGGGCAGAACAAACTCAGATTTTCATGTTTGCAAGACAAGCTTTACTGGCTAAGCTATCTCTCCAACCCCCTAAGACCAGATCTTTGGGGGACCCCAGAGTCATCCTCTTACAACATGGAACCATACAACCACCAGCAAAGTAGGATCCCACTCACCGCCACCCACACTATCAGTCCACACACTTAGTTTTTGTTCTTTGTTTGTTTGTTTGTTTTTAACAAAAAAAATCATCTTCCCATATCCTGCCTTCTGGCTAACCTCACAGATGGGCCACTCTGGCTAGCAGCCACCCAGCAGTGCCCTTGAGCATTCATGGTCTACTCAGTCCTGGCCTTCCTATGCCAGAGACCCCCGAGAGTCATAACGTTGTGGTCCATTGCGGCAGAACATCGCTCAGCTGCGGGGGCAGCTGGCTAACTAGGGGGAGAGAGCATGGGCAGATGTTGCTCTCCCACTTCAGCATCACCCCCAAGAGTAAGGTGGGAGAGGAGGCAAAGGAGTGTATCTACCAGATGTGCCACACCCACAGGCCAGCGGGCCACTCTACCAACATTAGCGCTTGCTGTATTGTGTTAGGTCAGAAAAGAAACACTGTGGATTCTCCACCGATGCCATCATCATCACCGTTGTTAATATTACTACCTGTTTGACGTCATATGTCTGAGGAACGAAAGGAAACATCACACCACAACAAATCTTTATCTAGCTATGCAAATAGTAAGCCTTGCCGATTTCATGAATGTCCAATCGATACCAACTGAGAATGACTTCTCCCAGCTCTCAAACACCTAACCTTGAGCTCAGCCATGGGGATATTTCACACCCATCTTCTTAGTCATGGAAAGCTTATGAAGTAGGTGCCATGATTATCCTGATTGTATCAATGGGGGACGGAACTCAGATTGAGTAGCTACAGCGAGATGACAAAGAAATCCAGAAGTCTTGCTCTTAAGTGTTGTTTATGAACCAGACACAGAATGGCAGTCAGAAACGCTTCTGTTTCCTTCAGACCATGTCTTTCCAGATGACGTGGGATTTGAGGACACAAGGCTGAGGCTGAGGATGTAGGTTACGGCAGAAAGGAAGTGGTTGAGTGATAGTCCCAGGACTGCAGTCTGATTAGCCTGTGCTGATTGGTACTTAAGCAAGTCCATTACTTCCAGGTCAGTCTCCCATTGGTTTAGACCCACACCAGGGCTGAGCCTAGGAGGAAATGGCCTTCAGCCTATGCGGCTTGGCAAGGTAGGAGGCGGCAGAAGAGGTGGATGAGAGAGCTTAAAGAGATGGAAGCCAGAAAAGAGGAGAGACACAGGGTCAGCCAGGGGAGAACAGAGACTGTATAACCTTTAAGGAGTTCTGAGTAGGTTAAAGCTATGAATAATATTTTTAATCACACAAGCCGTATGCAAAATGGACTGGAACAAGGAACAATGGGAATTAAGGAAGTGGTTCAAATGACCATAAAGCTATTCTCTCAAACCTTAAAGGCCTCGCGGTTATGAAAATAATGGAAACGACATTTCGAATGATCAAAACAACCTTGCGAGGGAGAGTCCCAGCTCTCACCACCTTCTAAGAGATGCCCTCTGAGCCCTGCCTGCCTGCCTCCTCCTTCCTTCTTCCTTCCATCCTCCGACGGGAGAATTCTCTATTGACAGTGGCCACGTTGGGGGCAGGAGGCCAAGGTTGATTTCATCTTCCATGAAACTGCTTTGCAGTTGCCCGGTGCCGGCAAGGCACACGCAGCTCTTTGGAGGGAGGAGTTTGCATTGAATCTGTTAAGAAAGGAAACTCCAAACCCCTCTGTTGGAAATGACAGCTCTTGACAAGATGAAAGGGGGCGTCTTGCTCAGATCTTCACTTAAAACAATCTGGAGTTCCATTAGTATTCACCGAGGAGCTGCAGCACAGAGCAAGTACAAGCGTCATGAATAAAATTAAAACTAGTATTGACTCTCTCAGCGCTGCAGATGGTGGGAGAGGGCTGCCTGGAGCTGGCCCTGTTCCTGCAGCCTTGATCCTTAGTGGTCACACAGAACCCACTCAAAGCAATGCCTGTCCATCTTAATCTGACGACACGGTGTTCTGGAGAGCCACATTTCTACGAGGCCTTGACACCAGCGTACACCTGCGGTGAATAAAGTCAGACACATCCTGCTCTCTCCACTGCTGAAGGATGGACCCCACTCTGGTTGTGTGTCGGTTTGGTTCCTGACTGGATCTGTGTTGTGCGTATTCTGATCCTTTGGTTCTGAACTGGTCTAACCTCTAACCCTTAGACATCCATCTGTCGCTTTTCTTTTAGCTTATATGATTGAACTCCTTCCCATCTCAGTCTATCATGCTTTGGACCAGGGGTATGCCTGCCTGCCTGCTTCCTCCACTGACATTCAGCTCTTAATTCCAGGAGGTTTGATTTGAACTACCAAGAGTTGAAGGAGTATACAAATGAGAGGCTGGGCCACTCACTGTCTTAGTTAGGGTTTTACTGCTGTGAACAGACACCATGACCAAGGCAACTCTTATATGTAACTGGGGCTGGCTTACAGGTTCAGAGGTTCGGTCCAGTCTCATCAAGTCAGGAGCATGGCAACATCCAGGCAGACATGGTGCAGGAGGTGCTGAGAGTTCTACATCTTCATCTGAAGGCTGCTAGCAGAAGACTGGCTCCCAGGCAGCTAGAACTAGGATATTAAAGCCCACACCCACAAGGCCACACCTACTCCAACAGGGCCACACCTCCCAACAGTGCCACTCCCTGGGCCAAGCATATATAAACCATCACAGTCACCTTCCCAAAATTGTCTCTTTCGAATCCTCCAATCTAGATCTGATCGGGGGCCTCTTCTCCTGCCTCAGCTCAGTGTATGGTGGTGTCCAAATAAGAAACAATGAAAGGCTGGGAGAGGTACCTGGTATGAAGTGAAACCACCCAAAATAAAAATCCAAATTCTTACCTATTTTTGCATGATTCCCTGCACACTTATGATGGTCTGGCTCTTTGGGGATCTGATACATTCCCAAATTCATTTTAAAGGTCATGCTAGCCCCTAATTGTGCTGACAACTGCAGCCTTGGGCTCCAAAACGTCCAGTATTCAGGTAAACATCTCTGTTGGTGCTGATCATGTATTTCCCATCCCTGGACCCACCTTGGAAACTGTCTCCAACGAGCCACAGTAAAGCATCTTGCTTCAGAGACCAGAGCTGAGCAGGGATTCCTGTGGGCCACAGCAGGGCTGGATCCTGTGAGTGATCAGAGGATGAGGCAAGTATGCCAACCTTTCAGAGGATGGGCTTCATCAAAAGCACCATTGCTAGTCATTGTGTATCCATACATGGAGGTGTGTATACAAGTATCTATGTTCCTGTGTATATGCAGGCGTGTGTGTGTGTGTGTGTGTAAGCATGTGTGATGTGTGTGCATGCATATGAGCATGTGACTGTGTCTGTCTGACTGTCTGTCTTTATGGTCCAAAGTTTAATGTCTCCCTGTCTCCCTCTTATCTTCTGAGACAGGGTTGTGCAGTGGACCTTATAGAAGTCCACATATATAAGTGAATAGCTCACTAGTTCAGCTAGAGTGGCTAGCCAGCAAGCCCCCAGAGATCTCCCTGTCTCTGCTTCCTCAGCCCTGGGATTACAGGTGCCCCGTCATCATACTCAGCTTTTTACCTGCATGCTGGGGATCTGACCTCTGGTCTTCCTGCTTGCATGGTGTGGTGGTTTGAAAGAGAAATGTCCCCCATAGACTCGGGCATTTGAATATTTAGCCCATAGTTGGAGGTGCTGTTTGGAGAGGTTAAGGAAAGGTGTACCTTAGGTGAGAAAGTGAGCCATTAGGGGTAAGTGTCTTAGTTAGGGCTTCTATTGTTTCTAAGTGACACTATAATCTGACAAGGAACCATTTAATTGGGGCTGGCTTACAGTTTCAGAGGTTTAGTCCATTAGCATCATGGTGGGAGCATGATGCAGGCAGACATGGTGCTAGAGGAGCTGAGAGTTCTACATCCAGACATCAGGCAACAGAAAAAAAGGAGAGACACTAGGCCTGGCTTGAGCTTCTGAAACCTCAAAGCCCGCCCACAGTGACACACTTCCTCCAACAAAGTCACACCTACTCCAACAAGGCCACACCTCCTAAGAATGCCACGCCCTGTAAGCCTGTGGGGGTCATTTTCATTCAAAGCACCACAGTAGGCTTTGAGACTTTATAGTCTCAGCCTCTTCCAGTTCGCTTGCAGTTGAAGACATGATTGATCTCTTAGATTCCTGCTCCTGCGCCAATGCCTTCCTCCTGCTGTCTCGTCCCTCTGGAACTGTAAGCCAAAATAAACTCTCTCTTTCTGAAGTGTCCTTTGGTGTTGGGGGTTTTACCACAGCGACAGAAAAGCAGCTGATACATGGGGCAGACATTGAGCGATTGCCCTAGCCCCCAGCCTCTCTTTGTCCAACCAGGCTCATTTTATGGTAAAAGATAAAAATGGCTGTCTTGGTAATGACAGAGAAATGCAACACCGGTTCACTCTTTCTCCATCTCCTTTTCCCTCACAGACTTCACCACCCTCTGCCTTATTCCCACACTGGTCTCCCGAGCTCCCTGCTACTCATCGCCTCCTTGCAGTCTTGATTAATTACCTATTCCTTTCTCAGTTAGGACAAACTTGGTAGGCATAACATGGACGTACATACCTGGTCCTTGCTCTCCCAGAGACAGATTCTAGGGACCCTACTGGACTGCAGCCCTGCCACTGGGATTTGAGCAGTCCCTTTCTTCTCAAGGTGACTCAGATTCCTGGGATGTCTGTTGTTCAGGCATGGAAGGGTGACACTAGAGTTGGCTTTGAAGAGGTAAGCAACTTTTCTCCACATGATCCTTGTAAAATGACTCAAACCCAATATGGAACCTACCTTGGCTACATATAGCAAGCTCACTTTAATATCCCGTCTACTCGTAGAAGCTGCTCCAGAAAGATGCACTGGAAAAGTAGAAATGGTGACAGAGATGGGAACCTTAGAGATGTCAAGCCTGTCATGAGGATGGACGGTCTACCCCTACGTTCAGGGGACTTGGAGCTCAAGTATCACCACACCATGAACCTGGTCCTGTACAATGGAGAACAGAGGAGATCTCTCTCTCTCTCTCTCTCTCTCTCTCTCTCTCTCTCTCTCTCTCTCTCTCTCCTGAGCCATTGCCTTACTGATGATACCTTAGTCTTAGCTCAGTGTATTTTCTCTAACTTTAGCACAGTATAACTCAACCTTCCTAAATGGTTCATAATACAATACGTACTGTGGTGACCCCCAACTATAAAATTATTTTCATTGCTATTTTTATAACCGCAACTTTGATTTTGCCACTCTTGTTAACCATAATGTAAATATCTGATTTTCAGTGTATCTGAGGCAGTCTTTAAAGAAGATACTCTCCTTTCTTAAGGGTCCAGCCACCTCTTAAAGATCTCACCTCCCACAGTGGAGTGCATCTTCATCATGAAGTCAAGTCATTCCACCCTTGCTCTGGAAAACAACAATGGCAAATGTCTTCTATGACATTTGCTGTATTTTGCACACCCTAGGCTAACCACCTACGTTTCACTAACCCATTTGATCTTTCAAAAATGACTGGTAATATTGACCCTGCTTCTTTAAGGGAAGAAACTAAGCATGAGTAGCACTGCACTTTCAGGGTGAGTCTTGGAAGTGGAGTCTGGAAGCCTGGCTGTCCATCTCCCATGAGGTCTGGAATAAAATTCCTTCTGAGACAACCAGGCCTTAGTTATTTATTTTGTGTTGCTCAAATGACCCTTCATTTCGGGTGCCTGCACTTCATCTTTAATTTGGATCATGAGATACTTGAAGGCCAAGGCCAGGTTTAATATATCTTCGCATTTCTCACAACATTAGCACCAATATTTATAGCCTTGCATATATAATTACATAAGAAATGATTACTAACATAGAGAAGCAAAAGGAGAGGGAAAGATATTAATCTAACCAATTTCAGTATTTCCTCTAACTTATTTTGCCTCCCAATAACCCGTCTGAGACGGCGTTTTCTCCCTCGGGAGAGGTTATTTTAAAAACCAAATATCTGTGCACTTAAGAAAAATCTCTCCCTCCTGATGAACTGATGCCTGTGCTGTTCGCCTTTCTGTGTCTGCTGCCAAGAAGCTCAGGGCTAGTTTTATTTATTTATTTATTTATTTTTGTCCATGCAGTCTTATTTAAATATTCTACCATAATTGTACCCTTTCTTTGTTACTTAAGCCTAAATATATTGCCCTTACATTCCTAGTTTTAAATTCTCTGGCCTGTGCATTTTCTTGTAAGCGACCTTACTTAATGTAGTCTTCAGTGTAGAGACACTGATGTGTCTCTGTTTCCTCGTCTGTGAGACGGAAATAACAGTGTCATTGAGGAGTCAATGTCAGGGGCTAAATGGTCAAAGCAGGACGAAGAGATCCTGATAACAAACCTGTCCATGTTGAGGCAGAAGAATCAGCATATTATTTTAAATTTCTGCAAAATGCAGCATACAAACTGTGAGTCACTATAGGGGTTCTCATGACTGAAAGTGGCAGGCACAAAACTCTGAGGCATAAGAAGGGGATTTTAACTGCATGACAACCAAAAACAGATTCAATCAAGTGTCTAATAAATCCATGTTTCTAGATGTGCCTCTTTCTGTTATACCACATGATCTCACCATTGCCTTAATTTCTGAACACACAATATACACATTTCCACTGTGCATGCCTACAAATCATGCAGGGTCAACTCAGAGTCAAGACTATTCTACGTAAGAGTTACAATATTTTTACTGCACATGCAAATTTTTCTGGGGCTGAAGAGATGGTTCAGCAAGTAAAATGTTTGCCCCAGAAGTAAGTGTCCAGATTCCCAGGACCCATACAATGCTGGGCACAGTAACATGCACTTAGAATCACAGAACTCCCACAGCAAGATGGGTGGCGGAGCCAGGAGGCAGAGATCAACATTAGAGGTTGTCCTCTGGCCTCCACACAGTTACGTGGTGCACAAGTGCTGTGGTATAAATGTACATGCATCAAACACATGAATACACACACACACACACACACACACACACACACACACACACTCCACAGTTTTATGTTCCCATAGAAACAATGGCTTACGGGATACAAACACTTTAAACATTTCCTACCATCGTTCCTCATCATGTAAGAACCAAATTAATGTGTCTTCGGATTGCATTGTGTTAAAATGTTTGATTTTTAAAATTGCTGTTTGAGTTGCCTTTTTGTACTATGTATTTATGTGCAGTGACATTCTCAGCATTGATGATTATAAAATCAAAATATCGATCCACTCTGAAAAATGTTGACGATGTTCTACATCCTGCGGGATCAAATGTTCAGCCAAGATTAAATTCTTGATGTAAAAATAAAGGCTCACATTTATCCCATTAGTATACACGTTTGTTTTGTCCTTAATAAATCATAAAATTATACATATTCCAAAGAATTTTATAGTAAACTTCCTTATGGTTTATTACAAGTAAATATTTGAGCCGAATATCTAGTTTATAAACCTAGATCCCCCAGGGTTGTGCAAACATTTGTCAAGTGAGAGCAGACAACGAAAAGATTTAAGAAGCTCTGCTCTGTGACATTTAAGGACCTATGTGTTAAATGTTGTTTGTATGTCTATTCCCTGAGCTCCAAACTCATAGATTCAACCTGCTACTTGTTACTACCACATGTGGGCAACACTCCACGTGTGGGTAAAACTTGCCTCTATCTGAACTCACACATTACCTTGGCAGATCATTCCCTCCTGTAACTCACACAAACCCTGTTTCAGGTAACGGCAACTCCAGTCTTCGACTTAGCTTTTAGTCATCCTAAGTTGTGTCAGAGTGCAGTGCCCTATACCCCGTCCTTCGAGAAACCCTTTGCCTCTCCCCTAGATTTAGGCCTCTTATGCCTTTTCCTGCTGTCCCCCAACTCAGACACACAGACATCTAAAACTGGCTCTGGGAACCCTCACAACTGATTTCCAAAGCCACACATACAAATCCTGCCCAGACATAACTCAGCTTCTCACTTCATTCATGATAGAAGCTGATGTCCTGCATAAGCTGACTTTTGGGACTACTCTGACCGTGCCCCCATCTCATCTTTCTCCCTTCCTGCCCCACCTCCATCCCCACCCCCTGTCTCCTGAGAAAGGAGCCCATTTCATTCCCTTCTTCCCCCAGATCCCTCAAAGGTCTCTCATACTTCTAGGATTCAAAGATCAATGTTCATGGGGCCTTTTATAGCTACCCAGTCCACAATTACAGGCTCGCTCACACAAACTTACCACCTATCTCCTGCCTATCTCCTGTTTTCTGGAGACACGTGACACTGTGTCTGAAGACATGATATGACTAGCTGATCAACAGCAAAACCTCAGGCTGAGAGCTCAGTGACAGACCACTTACCTAGCATCTGTGGGCCTTTGGTTTCATGTTTCATCCCTAGCCACACACACACTCACACTCGAGCACGTGCACACACACACATACACACACACACACACACACATGCATGCACAAATGCACACTTGCACACACACACACACCCACACACACACACACACACACACACACACACATAAAGCTTGTAGTACTGAATTACCTGAGCTACGTCCCAGATCCACTGACGGACAGTCACATGATCTTATATACCGTATTTATCCTTCCTGTGTCTCCATTTCCTCGTCTCTAAGATGGAGTTGTGAGCGTGGTTAAACCAGTGTGTAAATGCCACTGAGAATAATGCACAGCATAAAGAAAAGCCTGAGCATTCTAGCAGCTAGCCGCCATATTTATTATATGTCTCTGCAAATAGAGCACAGGCTTCCTTATGGCGAGCAAGGGTTGTGTGTTTTGCTCATTGCTCTCTCATCAGTTCCCAGGACGCGCCTGATACTTCTTAGATCCTCAATAACTGTTTCCCAAATGAGTGGAGTTGGCACTTGGTGGAAAGGTCAAATAGAGAATGAGCCGTCTCTCTGTTCTTTTCCTTAAGAAACAGTGCGTGGAGGTTTAAAAGTGATGAAACAGAATAGAAAGGCAGGAAAAGTCAGAATGCCAAGAGAAACCCAGGCCTGAATTTTAGTTGTTTTTTTTTTTTTTTATGATGTCAATAGAAATGGGACAAGCAGAAGACAAACCAACAAAGTCAAGAAATGGCCAGAAACCCAGGCAGCACACAAGGGAGTGTGTTATCTTAGATCTATGCAAAAGAAAGCTTTAAGATGTGCAGTGACTAATAGCACTGGCAAAGGTTGAAGCCTGGATAGGGCTCTAGACTGCACATGACGGTGAGTACTGGTTTCAAAAGATGAAACTTAGTGGCAAGGTAGGAGGGATTCCAAGACCAAAATATATCAAGACACCTGCCAGTGAGAAAGAAGAAGCCATTATTGACTGGTCAGGGAGTTGAGCATCAAAAGCCAATGGAAACAAACAGAAAAGGAAAGATGTGGAAATATAGCTAGTCTTGCCTTATTTATGGTAGAAGCTGATCTTTTCTAAGTCTTCCCAAGGCAAACACAATTACAGCATTAACTATTTATATAGATGATGCATTTGTTGACCACTGCTTAAGTAGTAAGTGTTTTTACAGGTAGACGTGAATCTTTCTCTGCGAATTTTTGTGTCCTGTCAGAGATGTATTTAGATCAGGCACAATTTGAGCATCTGTGTACGTAACTGGTTTGTAGGCAAGATTAGCAATCAGCCTCCACAAGCTCTCTTCTCCTTTTCCTTCTGCACAGAATTCCCAACTTTTTTTTGTGCTCTGAGTCCATTAGGTAAGTATAACCAGACTGAAAGGGGGTAAAAAGTATTCTAAATCATAGGTACTGTTAATGGTCTTAATTCTTTCAAGGCAACTGAAACAAGTAGCCACAGTTCACCTTTTTTTCACAATTTGTCCTGTGGGAAAAGGGGGAAGAAATTTCTCTTACCAATGTACACTAGGGCAGGGAGGTGGCATGGGACACAGTGGATCTTCCCTCCCTTTAGGGCACTATAGAACAAGGGAAGAGTACAGAAATCAAACCCTTGAAGGCCTCTGGCCCACACAGAGAAGAGGCCAAAAGAGTGTGCCAGCTTCCTGGGGCTGTGCACTGGAGTTAAATCCATAACATTCATAACCAGGTTGTAAATTTTAGGCTATAGTTCATTAACTCCAGAAGTTCAAAATGATACCCCCTGCTCGCCCAGTCAATGCAGCTGAGAGTTTTCCTGGCGCGTGATGATCCATCAACAATTGGATTCCAATATCTTTTGCTTCATTAATAGAGTCACACGGGCCCCTCCTGTGGAGTTGGGTAAGGCTTCTGTCTTTGCTGCTGGGCTGGGCTGCAATTTGAGTTTCCAGCTATAGGCAGACTGCTGTGTACACTTGTTCCTAGCTTCTTCCAGTTGGGGTCTCAAGGTTGATCAAAGTCATCACTAAAGGTCTTCCATTGGTCATGTTTAGCTTTAATGAGACGGTTAAACACTGATGGAAGTCACTCTGCATCTTAAGGAACCTAGTTTAGTCCCTGGCCATTTTACCCTAGGTAGATCCCATCTGATGTGAGCATAGCCAGGGTACAATTTTGAACTTGGTTAATGCAAGAATGAGAGACAATCCTTACTCAGTTGGAGACTCTGACAACTTGCCGTTGTGTTCACTTTCAAACCAACAACTTTCTTTCTATAGTCTGAGGCAGAAATCTATCCCCTCTGGCTAGGTCCAGGGAAAGTCACCTCCCTCACACTGACCAAGTGATTGTCAGCCTCCAGTGTGGAACTGGAACAAAGTTTTCTAATGTGTGGCTTCTTGAGCCCCAGCCAGGAAGCCACCCCAGACACAGGCTGTGACGCTAACCTGGTCTAGAACAACCAAAAGCCATAGGTGTATAAAAGCCAGAGGTGCGAGCACTACCTGTGTTCAAGAAACAGCTGTTACTGTCCAAATAGAAACCTCCACTCCAGCACTAGGTTCATGGTCAAATTTAGATAGGGGGAAAAATCAAGTCGAAGTCAAGAATTGGGGCGGTCTAAACTGTCCAAGAGCCAGGGCAACATTGAAGGCACTGGGCACAGAGATGCCTGCTATGGTCACTGTTTGAGGCATACTGGTTTGGCCTTGTTAATGGTGCTAGTGAAGGCACCCAGAATCCTGAGGCTACCTTACTCTCTCTCCCAAAGCCCCCACCTCCATCAGCTGAAACAATAAAGGCCCACAGTACAATCAAGAGAGCACCACAGTCTTTCAAAAGACCTTTGTGAAATTCAAATAAGGTTCTTTTCCTTAGCAACCCTGCCCACTGTGAATTCTATGCACACTCCCACACGCCTCACATGCACGCTCCCCAAATCTCTTGCTTTCTCAGCCACCAAAACAATGTCATTGTAGACCCCGTAAATGTCCACTGCCCCAAAGCCGCGGAAGCATTTTCTGCCTCCTGTTAATAAATTGTTCTTCTCTTTGCACGGCGGAGAAAAGATGAGGATGAAATTGGGGGGAATTATTTCCCAAGTATTGTTTCTCTAACAATAGCAATCTTTGCTCCTGAGAACTCTGTTTTGCTTAATATGTTCTTTCTGTAAAGCAGTAAAATGTGACAGTGTAATAATCCAAAAAGCCGCATGAAGGGCCTGATTCCCCCATAGTGTCCACTGAGAACACAGATGAGCTTTTCCATCAAGAGGGAGTTGTGTGTCTGAAGAGAGGGTAAGTGAGTAAAATCAGGGTCTGCGGTAAAGTGGAGTCCAGATGTCAAGGATTAAATGTTTGGATTCTCTGCTTCATGGTAGAAGTTCTTGTGGGAAGAACAGGACTCCATGTCTTTACTTGAGGGAGGATCTCACACACAGAGCAAATGCATACTTTCCTTACAGAAAAAGGAAAATTGGCCAGATTAAGTATAAAAAGGTGTCTGGCAACAAAACAACACCAAAACCAAGCAAAATTAGAGTAAATTTCAATAACAATGGTTCTTGGAGCTGAGTATTGGGAAGCAGAGTGTCTAGACAACCCGAGACTCATTGTCAATGGTATTTGGGGGATGGTCTTAGGAAGTTACTTTGCAACTCATCTCAAAACTCTTCCTCAGTGTGCCACATTTTCATAGTGAGGTCCTTTTTGTTGGTGACTCTTTCCTAGTTCCTAGATGCTACACACACACCTTTAGAGCACGTCATGTGCTAGTGTTACTTTAGTAGGGGACAAGAGATAAGGATGCTTACAGGGGTAAGTTGGAGGGAAGAGGCAGAAATGTGAACTGAAATGGTCAGATGATGACTTGGTATGGCAGAACAGTGGGAGGGAGACCTGAAGGGACAAAAGTCCTATGTGAGCTGAAGTGTGCGTTACAACTGAAAAGGCCAGAGCTGGCAGGTGGAGGCAGACCCAGGCTACAGGATATGGGTACGACACTATGTCCTGACCACATGGGCCTTTGCTCAATTCTTCACATGACGTGTCATCTCTCATCACACAGGCTAACTACATTTCCCTTCTGGGCTTGGCCATCATGTGCTTTGTCCTTGAGCTGTAGAGGGAGAACTAATATACCATCTGAGGCCTGCTCTGTGTACTTAGCCATTGTCTTACCCAGGACAAGCTCAGAGAGACATACAGAAAAGAAATGCCCCACCTGCTCCCTGTGTTCATCACCCAATCCTTCTAAAGCTTTTCCCATGTTGTCTCAGTCCACCATCCTGGCCTTCTCTTATGCTCAAGAGCAGCAAGATGGTTGGACAGTCTTCTGCTAGATGAGTCCCTCAACTGTTCTCAAAGTTCACCAGAGCCACAGGATTTAGAAAGTTCTGTCCTGGTTCTGGATTGACTCCCTGCCATCTTGCCACATTCTTCCTCCAACAGGCATGAGTCAATTGTGTTAGACAGGCCAAATAGGATGCAGAGGGCAAGAGGTCAAAATGCTTACAGAACCTTTATTTCTATCTGAACAGAGAGATAAAAAAATGTTGAAGAATACAGAGCAGAAGAAGATCGCTGTCTGTTTGAATCAGGGCTCTACGGTGAGATCTATATACGAGGGCTTTTAGGACATATACTGGCTTGGGTGACTATGCAAAATGAGAAGTCTCAGCACCTAGCCAGTGATGAAATTTAGTTCAAGTGCAATGATCATGGGGAACCAGAGGGGGCCACTAGGCTAGGTCCCCTGGAGTCCAGTGGCTTGAGAACCACAAGCTCTGGTTTCTGAGGCAAGCAATGACAACTTTTGACATATCACCTCACACCCTTGCCTTGAGACTTGGGGGACATTGTGAAAGAGGGGGTGAAAAGATTATAAGAGCCGGAAGGTGAGTCTGAGTACTGTGAAATAGTGTCTTTGGAACATAGGGGCTATTGCACTCATGAACTCACAACATCTCTGGCTGCTCACACAAGATCAAACCAGTTAACATTTCAGGATGAATGGAGGGCTCACAAGGGGGGAGGCCCGCCCTTAACTATTGACTGTAGTTGGCTGCTTGGGGAGAAGGAGTTATTTTTCTTCAGGGGTGTGGCCCACGGTAGGTTGCCCATGCACAAGTGAATGGTCCTTTACCCATGGGCACAAAGGCAACACACTTAGACTCAGTGGGTTAGGAGTTTGGGAAGACGATATAGGGAAGGTCTAGGATGAGTTGGGGTAAAGAGTAGGGGGCAGATATGATCTAAATACATTATTTACATGTATGAAATTGCCAAATAATAGATTTGAAAAATGAGTAGAGGGGAAAAAAAAACTGACCATTTACTCTGCTTCTTATTTACTGGTCCTCAGTGAGGTAGATGGTGACCACCCACATTGAGTCTGCCCAGGAACACCCTCCTGGACATAACCAGGGATGAAGCTGATGCCTGGCTCTCTGGGCATCATGGGACAGTCCTGTTGACACTTCGATGAGCTCATCAGCGGACTCCAGATGAAGGGATGTCAGTGATAAAGGAAGCTTACTTTGGGCTGAGGATCTCAGGGGAAGTGTCAGAGAAAAGGTGACTTTGAACCAGATCTTGAAGGATAGAAAGGCTTTGCAGATGTGGAGAAAGGGAGGAGGTCAGAGAAGCCCTTCAGGCGGGGGAGCCGTGTAGCAGGGAGTGGGGGAATCAGGCTGCGAAGCCATCCTTGGTGTTAGGAAATCACCTTAGAGCTGTGAGAGCTATTTGGCACGAATCCATATGCAGCTATGCAGCGTGTGTGCACGTGGGGATGGGGGAATCTCCTCCTGAAAACCTAATTTGTCAACACCCTGGGCTCAGAGGAGAAAAACAGAAGCCAGCGTCTCGTTAGCTTTGAACGACCACAGTCCCTTGCATCCGAGTAGCTGCTGTGACTGCAGCAAGGCCTGTGTAAATAGCGCCGGATGGGATTGTAGCTAATAGGGTTATTAATACCTGTCACATCCCAGGATGGCAGAATAATGTGGAGGTTTTCTACTATAGATTAAAACCAACCAACAGGGAATTTTCCGAGGCTGGCAGTCACAGCTTTCTCTTCAGACAACTTTTCCTCCAGCCATGCAGACGGGGGTAAGTAATTGTCCCGGGGAAAGGTTTGTCACCACAGTAAATGCAAAAAAACCGGGAACAAGCCTGCCTCGCTTATCCTCAGGCAAGAACATGAGTATTCAAAACTCACTGATGATCCCCAAACCCCCCAGCAGCCTGTAGATTTGACCTCTTTCTCAGCCCAGATAGTCACCCCAAAGAAAAGCCACCTTTATTTGAGCTTCATGCCTTTTGCTCTTGAATGGGAAGGAGGCGGAGAGCTGAAGAGAGAGGGACCAGATAGAGGGCTGAGAGCACTGCAGGTCCTTGGGCTGCCCTGGGGCTGCATGGAACAGAGCAGCTCCAAGCAGGAAAAGGCTGGGCATAGTCTTGTTGACTCAGGGCCTCTGTCCAGAACCAGGAGCATGGCCTTGCCTGTTCCATAGAACTCTCCAGAATTCCTGGAAAAAGGGTGGCATCAACAAAAAGTGCTATGGGTACAGCCTCAATGGTTTCTCCTGTGGGATGTACCAAGCCCATTCCATCCAGAATTTCCTTGGGAAAATCTGTCCTTGGACACCTTACAGATGTCTCAGAACAGCCTTTGTTCTGCTGGCCTTTCTAGGTCTGGCACATTCCCTTTCTTCAATGCTCACCAGAAGAAGGCTTTAAGTGTCTGTGACCTAAACACCACCAAAGGTCCTATACTGTTGCCCCTTAAAAGCTCTCAACAGTGGCTTTAGTGGGCAAGGTTTACTTGTCAATACTCTGCTTAGCCCTTGGGAGACCAAAGGAAATGCAGAGTTCCTCGTGCCATCTATAAGTGAGATTCTGTACCACAGTTGGGTCCATGATCCCTGGAGAAAATCAAGCGTGCTTGAGAAAGCTTGGCCCATTCATTGTTGTTGTTGTTGTTGCTGCTGCTGCTACTGCTGTTCTTGAGATGAGCACTTGATACAGCATTTATTTCCGGTCTTTCATTTCCCTTTGTGTAGGGCACTGATCTCAGGCCTCAAGTTCTTCACCTTTCCTGTTACCTACTGTCATAGATCGGATCGAGTCTCTCCAAAAATGCATAGATGAATCTCTACACCACCACCCCCTTTGACTATATTTAGAAGCTGGACCTTGAAGGACACAATGAAGATTAAATGACACCCTAATGGTAGAACCCTAACCTGATCAAAATCCTTGTTGAACTCTCACTCCTGTGTTGGTGGTACCGAGAGATAAGGTCATCATTAAGTGGCTAAGTCTTGAGGAACCCACTCTTGTTGACGGGATGAGAGTTCTCTTAAAGGATCTCAGATACAGTCTTCCCCCTACTTCCTCTTCCTGTGGTGGGAGGGCATAGGAAGAAGGCAATGTCTTTACAGCATAGAGCAAATATTCACTAGAAACCAAATTTGCCAGAAACTTGAACTTCAACCTTCCCAGGCTCCAAGATTCTGAGTAATAAGTTGGTATTATTTCAGAATTACTTAATTCTGTGAGGGCACACATGACAACAGCACAAACAGATGGAGATAGTAACTGTTTTCAGTCTAGGAAGAAAAGTCTCACTGGAGACCATACTACCACATTTTCATCCTGGGCTTTTAGACTCCAGACTCAGAGAAAACAAATTTCTTGTTTGCAAGCTCTTCAGTCTGTAGTATCAGCTCATGGCAGCCGACATCAACTGACAGAGCTTCTTTGTCCTAGTATCTTAAAGGAAAGGAAGGAGGACCATCCCGATTCTAATGATTGGCACAAGATAGTGTGGTGATACCAAGGTTGTGTAGGACTAAAGTACATAAGATGGGACCGCGACAAGGCTGTGTTTTTCTCACCATGGCTGTGCCATCTATCAGGCGGGAGATAATTGTTCTTATCCTGCAGGAAAGATAAGGCCGATTGCACAGTAAACACTCAATGGCATGTTATGTGTTGAAGATGATTGTTCTATCAGGCCCTACTGGGATCAACAGTATGACCCTGGACCTAATCTTTGTCTTCATAAATAATAAAGACAGATGATCCCCGTCTCTCAAGTGTTGGTAATTTGAAAATAAGCAAAGATAAGGAAGAAAAATGCCTAGGAAATCTGAGCTAATTTGTTTTTACTATTATTGCCGTTATCTTTAGGTGGCCCTTCTACTACACACATACATGAATGATGTCCTACAAGTCCCTATGCTTTGCCCCTGGCTCCTTCAGATGCCCACACATAGGCTCAGACAGTGGTCTGTTAGTATCTGCCAGCCATCTCCTCTTACAAGCTTCTGTTTTCCTGAGGTGACCTTCATTACTCTTGCCCAGGAGCTCAAATAGTTGTGATAGAGGCAGAGAGCAAAAATCTTGAGTGATGTAGATTAGACCTTGAATATTTGCCCCAAAGAACCTACATACTGAGTCCCCAGCCTATGGTGCTCATGGGAGTGATCTACCCTTAGGAGGTAGAGTTTAGTAGAAGGAAGTAGCCTTCATCACAAGATGCTGTTAAAGTCGTTCAGATGTGTCTTTAAAGAGGATATTGGGATCCCAATTCCTCCTCTATCCATTCTATTGCTCTTTGGCCACCACAAAATGAGCACCTTTCTCTGCCATTTGCTGGCACCATGATGCCCATCCCCTCCACAGCTGAGGTAATAATGCCAAGTGACCATGCACTTAAACCTCTGAGACTGTGAACCCAAATTAGTTCAGTTTCGAAGTTGATGTATCATGGATGTGGATCTATCTTGGAGATTAGTCACTTGCCTAGGTACTCTCTGGCTTCTCTTCTTAGCTCTTAAGTTGACTTGTCTCAGTGATCAGAAACTGACTGACTCTTGTGCTTCCTTATTGCCCTTTCCTGGTTCTGGGCCAGCAAGGAGGTAACTCTTGCCTCTCTGCTTCTGATGGCAGGATTTAAATGTGATGGCGGTCAGGGGTAAGGGAAAGAATATAAGCTACTCTCAGAACACAGCTGCCATGCAGGTACCAATTGTCTTGTTGGGAACCAAGTGATACTTTTGCCTTCTACATTGCTCAACTCCTCATGTAGTATGAAGTATGGGGGGGGGGGTGCTCTTTTTCTGCTGGTCCAATGCCGAAGGCCAGCTACTGGGCATTCCTATAAGTGATCTTGAATACTCAACCCTTTGTGGCCCATCCCCCTCTCAATTTCTTTCCTGAAAATACTCTGCCCATCCCAGCAGCCAAGGCACCATGCCAACCCCAAGCCCAGAAGGGCAGGGCTTTACAGACATTTATAAATGATTCCTTGGCTGGTGGAACCATCTAGAAAGTGCATCTTTCGTGAGTCCCAGATATCCCTGAAAGCACAGAAGTGGTACTTGGGATTGCTTGGTTTGGTTTCTTGCTGCCATTGACAATCTCTCCTTCATCGACCTTGGGGGTTGGGTAGACCTAGGAGTAAAATTTGGGGCACGTATTCCCAGTGACTGGGTCCAGTTCACAATAAAAGGTCTCCACAACAAATCTCCTCTTCTCCCCTCCTTGCTGACTCTTCTCTCATGAGAGAGAGAGAGAGAGAGAGAGAGAGAGAGAGAGAGAGAGAGAGAGAAACAACAAAATCAGCAAGTGACACTGGTATTAATCCCAGGACTCACATGTGGAGCAATGCAAAGCTCTGATAAAGAACCACACATAAGAAATGTTACTTCTGAGGGGGACAAAGCACTCAATGGTGCCAGGATGAGCCTCCCCCCTCCCCCGCCCTCCGCCCTCTTGGCTGTTTACAGTAAAACTTCATCACAAGCTGCTATTAAGCTTGGCAGTTACTGTAAATGCTGCTGTCGCTGTTGACTTCCACAGCCCCAGGACATTTTATACAAGACAGAGTGGCTTCAACACAGAGACCCAAACCTCCACTAGCTTCTCTTCAGAAAGTAGAAAGTGCCCTAGAGAGAGATAGCAGCCATTCTCCAGCTGGAGAATGTGGGCCGCCTCCCCCCACTCTGTGGGCTGTAAAGACCATAATGAAGTCAGCAGGGCTGGTGGGATAGATTCCAGAACAAAATGAAAAGCAGTTTGGCCATTATGGGGAAGGCCAGAGAGCACCGTCTGACCTCTTCTATCTGTTTTCTCGGCCACCTTGATGGAGGGAGAAAAATAGCCTATTCTGGGATCTATAAATGAAAACTGGGCATGGGCCCAAGGTGAATTATTTGGGATAGGGAGGCTACAGGATCTGGAGTCAGGATGAAGAGTCGCCTGAAGTAGTTAGACATCTCCACCACTTTCTACTTCCTTTCCCCAAAGCAGCTTCAACCTCTGGATAGAAGCCACTGAGGGACTTGTTTAAAATTCCCCATGATTAATTCATGGCATTTATCTTCCTTTCATCTGAATTTTAGAGGGGAGGCAAACCTCGGTATCTTACCCAGCATCCTACAGCAACAACTCCTTCATCTCCAGGTGGCTGACATCTGCCGCTGGACCTGACACAGGCATGTCCACTGACCACTGCTCGCATGCATGTTGCTGGCTGCCAAGTATGAGGCAGACGTGGAGAAGTCTGCGCCCTTCCTAATGGGAAAACCTGGGGTCAAATCCCAGTTCCACCGCTTGCCGGCTCCATCGTAACTTTGAAGCATTTCATTTCTCTGAGACCACATCTCCTCTTCTGTAATTTGGGGGTAATAATGCCAGCATGATGAGGCCATTGGGCAGATTAAATGAAATAAAGATGTTAAACTGCTTATCACAGTGTCTGGCACACCAATAAATCTTGTTGGATCTCAATATGAGGGATCAAATATTGACCTCCCCAAGTCCTAGAGAGAAACGCGGGTGCCTGTGAATGGAACATTGTCAGCACCAGGGATTATCTGCTACAAAGCCAGGGTCAACCATCACCCCATCCCCCCAAGCATCCCTGAGCTTCTTCTCTCTATTTCCAGATAATGTGTGCTCTGGGAAAGCTAACACATTTTAATATCATCCTAAGTCAAACATCATTATGAAAGTAAACTAGCTTGGAAGAAAAAAATAAATGCACAGACGCATCCCAAGGCCAAGTGTAAATGGCTTTTTGATTCCCCATTATTTTGAGTTACCTATGCCCAGGAGAGACTGAGAGGACAACGTAAATTCATGCAGATAATCAAGAAGTGATCATCGGGATGGGTTGCTTGTACTAGTCCCTAAAGCAAAACGACCCTGACTTGACTTCAGGGAAGATCCCCCACTCATATTTCAAGGGGCTCGTTGTAGGGGAAAGAGGGAGTAAGTGGCTATAGGTTCCCAATTTCTTACTGTATCGAGGACTGTGTGGCCACTGCTGGTACTCTTGAGCAGTAGAGAGGTCTCACGTTCCAGAAGCTTCCAAATGCAGTAATTTGTCTCTTAAAATTTGCATGGTCTGTATTTGTTACTTGTGTGCGTGTGTGCCCGTGTGTGTTTCCACGTGTGCACACGTGGGTTATGGTTTATTGTATGTGCTTATGTGTGTGTGAATGGGTATGTGTTTGTGTGTGAAGGTGTGTGTGTTGTATGTGCTTGTTTGTGTGAGAGTGTGTGTGTGAGTGTGTATTTGTGTGTGTGTGCATAGGTATTGTATGTGTGGTTGAGTGTGTGTGCATGTGTTTGAAAGTATGTATGTTTGCGTGTGAGTGTGTATTTGTATGTGAGTATGTGTATGTGTTTGAGTGTGTGTATGTTTGTGTATAAGTGTGTACGAATGTGTGTGTGTGTGTGTGTGTGTGTGTGTGTGTGTGTGTGTGTGTGTACAGAGGTTGATGTTGGACATTTTCTTTTTTTTTTTTCTTTTCTTTTCTTTTTTTCGGAGCTGGGGACCGAACCCAGGGCCTTGCGGTTGCTAAATCCCCAACCCCGATATTGGACATTTTCTATCATTTTCTCTCTTACTTTCTGACTCAGAGGCTTCTGAAGCTGGAGCCTGCACTAGCTGGCCAGCACGCTCCAAGAATACACCTGTCACTGACTTCCTTCCTCTCACACATTGGAGTTACAGGTTCACGTCACGCTACCCAGCTTTCATGTGTGGGTCAGGGACCCAAACTCAGATCCTGTGTCTGTTTACCCAGCACTTTACCAGTGAGCCATCTCCCCAGGCCCTGTGACTAGCTACTTTTATGCTGTCGTGACCGAAACTACCTGATATAAAGTGCCTAAGGGGGAAAGACTCATCTGACTCAATTTCAGGTCTGAGACCATCTTGGCAGGCTGGGTATGGGTCTGTGTATACTGGCAAATGTAAGATTGAGTCAACCAGGAAATAGGAAGTGTGTCAGTACTAGGGGTTAGACTACTTTCAAAGCCTTTCCTCCAGTGGACCTACTTCTGCCAGCCAGGCCACAGGCCATGTCTCCTAAAGTTCCAAAGCCCCCCAAGATAGCACTACCAACTGGAGAACAAAATTTCAAACCATGAGACATTTTATATTCAAACCTTGACATGTCATCCCTGGACTCCAGGGCTCATGGCTTATCTCATAATTGAAAATACATTTAGTTCAACCCCAAGAGTTTCTAGAATCTTAACAAGCACAGCACTGCTCCTAAAGTCCAAAGTCTCTTCTGAAACTCAGAGCAGACTCTTAGCAGTGAGCCTCCATGAGAATCAGAGAGAAGGATGCATACTTTCAATATACGACTGCATGTAAACATTTTCGTTCCAAAGGAGAGGAACAGAAAGTTTGCAAGGAAAAGACTGAATCAAATCAAGGCCAAACCTCAGCAGACAAAAATCATGAACTCCTGTAGCTTCATGTGCAGCATCTGGGGCACAGGGTGTCATGATGTGGCTCCAACAGTCTTGGACATCAATAGTTTATGGCCCTACTTCCTCTAACATCTACGGGTTTATCTCTTAAGTTTGCTCCCCTAGTGCCTGCAACTCTCCTTACCAGATATCTCATATTATTGGCCTCTAAAACATCCTGAAGTCTCCAAATTTTCATACATAGCCCCTCAGGGGCTTCCTGCAGGAAACTCAACTCTATTACATACTGCGTAGCCTTTAAGGCTTTCCCTAAAAGTCTTTCTTCAACCCTCCTTCTACCAGCCAGACCCTACTTCTTAAAGACCCCAAAGTTCAACAAAATAATGTCGTCAGACATGGAGCAATCATTAGACCATGGGCCTATGGGGAACATTTCTGATTCAAACCATAACATACCCCGACAGCATTCTATCTTAGCTACTTTTCTGTTGCTATGAAACAACATCAGGACCAAGACAATTTACAGAAGAAAACGTTTACTGGGGGCTTGCTTACAATTCCAGAAGATTAATCTATAATCATCATGGTGGAGAACATGGCAGAAAGCAACCAGACATGCTGATGGAGCAGTCACTGGGAACTTTTGTCTTAATGCAGCAACTCCAAGGCAGAGAGAGTTAACTGATAACACGAGCTTTGAAAACCTTAAATCCAACCCCTAATGATACACCTCCTCCAGCAAAGCCACACCTCCTAATCCTTCCCAAATAGTTCCACCAACTGGGGAGCAAGCATTCAAATACGTGAGCCTAGGGGACCGTTCTCATTCAAACCACCACAATCCCTTTGCTTTAATGTCAAAGATCAATCCCAATGGGTATAGGGTGATGAGACATAGTCCTTCCCTGTCTTGTATCACCTACTTCTATTTCACATTTCAAGTCATTGAGTTACTCTCTTTTCCAAGGCAGAGTCATCCCAGAGCACGTTTGCTATTGACATTTCATCAGTGGTAGTATACTCATTAACCAAGATTCAATCCTAACAATATTCTTCTGAGTGCTTAAAACATGTTAGCTCCAACGCTTCCTATGACCTCTACAGATTAGAATAGACACCCAGGATCTAACACACAGCTTTGCTCCTGTCTAATACTGTTCATAGATTATAAACTCAAGAAGGGCAGGAGACTTTTAGTAATACAGCCCAGGTGACCTGGGTATTAGAATGGTGCCTGACACAAGGTAAGTCAGCAAGTCCTCACTGTCTCCCGTGGGGTAGTTTCTCCCTGCCTTTGGACCTGGGTTCTTATGCTTGTATCTTGAGCATCAAACATCTGGCTTTATCCTGCAGGAGGATGTGTGGCACCAACATCTATTATGTCACCTTTAAGTATGTCTCTCTGGGTTTATTTTTATGTCTGAGCCTCCTTATTCCTGTCTTTGAAATGAGTGCAACACACCTATCATGCAAACCATGTTTTGGTGGTGCAATTGAGTCTACTGTCTTGTGCGTGACAGGAAAACACTACCACTGAGTTAAATAGCCCTAGATCTTTTTTTTTTTTTTTTTTTTTGCTTTCTATTTTGAAACAGACTGCTCTTGAATTTATTCTACAACCTAGGCTGGCCTTGAACTTGCAATCTTCTTGCTATAGCTTCCCAAGTAGCTGGCATTACAGGATTCTTCTGCAGGCCTGGCTGCAAATTTGTTTAAAAGATTAAATTACGTGTATAAAGTCCCTTGTAGAATTCCTGGCACATAGATCAGGTTCAGCAAATGTTCTTCCCTCCTCCACTTTCCCATAAAGAAGGATGTTGTCAAGAGTTAACTGATAACTTAAGTAATGTTCCTTGGATATTTATGCCACCTAATAACTAGCGGCTCCTCTCCCCCTCCCCAGGTACATTGGGTTGTGAAGGCAAACATTCACAGGATTATGGGAGGCGCTGGAGAAACGAAGATGAATAGTCCTTGCCCTCAAGGTGCTCGTGGGTGGAGGGCAGACCAACCAGCTAGTAACAGTACAAAAGTAGACAAAGAGAACAATAAACAAGTATTGGGGGCAGGGGAAACTGGGGAATACTAGTGGATTCTCACTTTTGTGACCACGTGATTCTTGTCTACACATGAATTCTTGACCTGGCTCAGCCAGCCAAGATCTCCCAACTATGCTAATAATGTCGTTGGTTGACAATAACCAGCTATACTGGCATTCAACATTAATAGACTATAGAACGCAGATGTTAGGAATGGAATTTTCCAGAAGCAACTGGTGGACTCTTCCAAGGCACTGCCACCCTGCCCTTCTACCACCTCTGGTCCTTCAACTGCAGTGGCTGCTGGTGTTAACTCTTGTCTCTTCTACTGCTCACTCCCAGAGAGTCAAGTGATGGTTTTGTGTGAATTATTTATGCAGGAAGAGGGAGAAAACTAACTCTGTCCTTTGTGCCAGGCCCTTCCTGGACATTTTAAAGGGTGTTTATTTGTTTGTTTTTACATTTGATTCTACAAGACTTGGAAATACTGCTTCACCCATTCTCCAGGACTAGAAACAAAGAACATAGAACATTTGCTTAAAGATCACTAATGAACGATGACATGATGGCTCAGTAGGTAAAGCCTCTTGCCACCTCACCTGGTAATCTGAAAGTGACCCCTGGAACTTATATGGTAGTAGGAAAGAATAGAGACAAGACAGAAGTTCTCTGACCTCCATAAACACAGATGGTACACACACATCGCCCCCTCACAAATAATAAATAAAGAATACTTTTTTATTTCTTTTTTAAAGGTAATTTGTGAGTTACAGAGAACTGGTCTGGAAGCAGCATGTATACTTGTGAAGTGTAGTGGTCAGAGGTGTTCCAGTGAGAGTTAGAATCCAGTCTGTGAGAAGAAGGAACACCTGTTAACAATTGCTCAAGGGCATGGTCTCTCGCCTTGACTCACAAAAATTGGTGGTGTCTTTGCCTGTCTCTTCCTCAGGCAAGGATGTCACATTTGTGATTATTCACTGGGAACCAAACTTCATCCAAGCCCAGAGTCCAACAATTTCCCACAATGCCTTGCATCCTGCCAACATACCAGCACCTTCACTCTCCAGAAGAGGACATGGGACCGACTTCTGACTAAAGACACCTATGTGTCTGCCAACTAACTCTTCATGGGAAACTGATGGCCCACACTACTGTCCAAGGAAAAAAAGAGCATCAAGAGGTAAAATAGATTTTCCTAAGTAACATAAATGCTAGAACATGGATCTGAAGATAGAGTACTTTGACCTTGAAACACAAGCTTTTTGCAATATGCGGTCTGCTTTGAGAGAAAATGATTGCCTGGAAACATGCAGATAGCTACAAGGTAGCAGAGCAGGGGCCACAACTGTTCTCTGAGTCCAAGTTTGATGAACGATTGTCAGTAGCTAGTTGAGAACAGTTCTGGTTAGCTATTGGTACAAAGTCGGAATACGGCAACCTAAACAAAAAATTATTACTGAGTTTGCTGAAGGCCCATCTTGTGGGTTGGGCTTGGTGGTGGCCTTAATTGACATGGGCTCAGCAAGAAGAGCTTCATTAGACCTAAGGGCTCTATTTTTATGGTGGCTGTCACTTAGGAAGCTCAACCAGGACTGTTAGCAGGGCTCTGGAGTCTTCCCTACATAGATCTTGAAATAGAGATGCTTGGGTTTCCC
>NC_141541.1:53652500-53767500 GCF_021556685.1 Rattus norvegicus | reverse complement strand
AGGAATGAAGAGGGACCCTTGCAGAGTTGAGTGAATGTACTTAATGCTGCTCAAATGGACATTTAAAATTACTTAATGTGAAAAGCTTTATGGTATGCATTTTTACCATAATAAAAATACAAATACCTGGCCAAATTCTGACAAGTTCTGATTTGACTGAGTTGGTGAGATTCTGGCCTCTGCAGTCGTTACCCAACTCTTCCAGGACATCTGTTGTGCAGCTAAATCATGATCATTAGTCTAGCTCTGGCTGTTGGCAGACGGAGAGTCAAGGGGCAGTCTCTGTTAGCCTTCCGGAGGGGGCTTCCCAAACTTTCATGTGCATATGCACCATGCCCCTGGCATGAAACTTCTAAGATGGTCAGTGACTTTAAGGTGAGTAGTTACACTTCATATAAGACTAGTGAGGATGATGCTGTTGTCTTTGGACCACATTTTGAAGGTCAAGGCACTCAAGGTGGCTTCGTCTGTAGGGGACAAAGGTGATATCTAGAAAGGATAAACAAAGATTTAAATTGATCGATCCAGGTCTTCATTTTGCTTCACTTTGCTGAAGATGAATGACAACAAATAGGGGGATCTGGGCATGTCTAGCAGGCAGCCTTGCAGTAGCTAAGGAGCATGGTGTATGGGGATCTGGGTGTGTCTAACATGCAGCCTTGCAGTAGCTAAGGAGCATGGTGTATGGGGATCTGGGTGTGTCTAACATGCAGCCTTGCAAGGAGAATGATGTACTCAACATAAGTAGCAAGTAAAATAATCTGGGTTTTGTACAAACTTGAGTCCTATTCCTCTTCTTCTTTCTCTCCTTTCTCTTCTTCCTCCTCTTCTCTTTGTCTTCATTCTCTTCTTCTTCCTCTTCAACTTCCTTTTTCCTTTTCCTTTTCCTCTCCATTTCTTCTTCCCCTTCCTATTCTCTTCCTTTTCTTTGTTTTCTTCCTCCTTTTCTTTTTCTTCTCTTTTTTTTCCTCCCAATTTTTCCTTCCTTCTCCTCTACTCTGCCTTCTGATCTGTGACAGGACCTTAAACTTACTATGTAGCCAAGGGTGATCTTAAACTCCTGATTCTCCTTGTCGCACCTCCTGAGTGCTGGGCTTACAGGCGTGAGCCCTCACGTCTGGTTTATGGGGTGCTGCAGATCGAACCTGGGCTTCATGTATGCTAGGCACACATATTACCAATTGAGTTACACTCCAGCTTGGCCTATCTGAATTTCTAGACCTTGTGCATCTTAATAAGGGGGAAACTCAGTTGAACAGGCATTGGGCTGGCTCTGTTTGGCTTTCGGTTGCCTCTCTCATTCTTCCTCTATCTATATGATCCTCCCCAGGCCAGAGGAGCCTCCCAGGCTGATCCATCCCTTTCTGCCATGACCGTGTCTCCCCAGAGAGGGATGCGGTGCTCCTAGGTCATGCATCCTGCATCAAGATTCATCTGATTGGAATCCACTGCTTACCTGCTCCAGTCCTGCTTGCTCACAGGACGGATTCTTCTGATGAGAGCATCTCACGAGAAGCCGAACTGAAACTCAGACTCTAAACGGAGGAGCACTAGGTAGTGTGACTCATGGCCAAGAAAGCAGACTCTGAAGGGCTAATGAGTCATTGTGATTTCTTCCTGATATTGTACACTTGGAAGAGTTTCCTAACCTCTGAAATCCCCGGCTTCCTTGTCTGTCAAATGGGAATCCTGACATTTGCCTCCTAGATCAGCACTGAGGCTATATGGCAATGTGATCAATGCACTCTACTTAGCTCCCGCCCCTCCCCATGCCAACCATAGTGATGTATGTTCTTATGACAGTGTCCCCTTTGCAGCCCCTAAAAAGGCTGTATGAGTTAGTTCTTCCTGCCTCTGTTCTGCTGGAGTGAGGCATGATTCATATTTGTTTCCTAGTGTTCAGAGAGCGGGGAAGTGTGTGTGTGTGTGTGTGTGTGTGTGTGTGTGTGTGTGTGTGTGTCCCCACTTTGTTAATCCTAGGCAGAACTTCTTGGTTTGATTGTTGTGCCTGCAGTTCCACACATGACCAGCAGATGGTGCACAAAGCCACGGGAGGTGTCAGGTTCTGAGCTGGCACCAGGGCCTTGGTTTTCAACCACATTGTCAGTCCTCTGGGGTCTGTTCTGGGTGTGGGGCTGAAATGGGCCCATGAACTTAGTACTCACTCCAAAGTCTTTATTCCTTCCTTTACCTGTTAATATGGTTGTTCATATTAATTTCTGGACATCCTGCATTTCCCAGGTAGGGTCTCCCTGTGGCCCAGGATGCTTGGTATGACCCACCTCCACGCTGCACGCTCCTCCTTCTCCCTCTGTGTTACCTGTTGGTCTCTACCTCAGTCCTCTGTCATCTTCAGAGAGAGCAAGTCTCAGACCCATCTTCCTTCCAGATCCATAACCCTGTCTTCCCAGGGTGGTTGACAGCATAGGAGCATGCGGGCTTCTGATCTGCTGCTGGCCTCCCCTGCACCGCTGTTCCTTCTCCATTGCTGCCCCAAACCTTTATGGCTACGGTACAGCCAAACCCTCTATTTCATACAATTCTTGTCTTTCTCCCTGGTTTTTGAGTTGCTGATTCCCTCAAAGCTGGCGTGGCACCTTTGACTCTCTGGTCTGATTCTCCTGGATATGCTTCGTTCGTTTCCCCTGTCTTTGAGCCCTTTTCACAATCTGACCTCTGGTGATATCTCCCCTCCCTGTGACCACACTGTGCTCTACCTCAGCCCAGAGCTTTGGGTGCGGGTGGGAATCCCCAAGAAGTATACAATGTATACTTATTTGTACTTTTCATGTAACCGTGTCTGTGGTTCACGCAGCAGCTGCCCTCACTCCCTTAAGCTGCCCGGGCTCTCTTGAAAGAGAAGCCAGGGGCCTCCCACTGCCAGCTCTGGGCTTTCTAGCACACCCTAGCTGAGGTTGCCTCATGGCACGGGCTATACACTCCTTCCACCTGCAGACAAGAAGACTGGCTCGGAGGGGTTTAGGTACTTGCTCAAAGCCACGGAGCTGGTCGACTCTTAGAACCCAGCACAGATCTGAGAACAAAAGACATTGCTCAATGGCTGCACCCTGGCTAACTGAAAGCCTGTAGAAGAGTTTCCAGCGTGGAGTCAAAGCCGGAGCCTTGTACAGAGGTCTCTCCACCCTCCCCACTGGCCCTCGCCAGATGGGAAAAAAGCCACCATGTAGAAACATAACCTTTATTGCACACGGCGCTGGGTCTTTTTTTCATAGAAAAAGGTATTAGCACATAAGCATCTGCAAATTGAAGCAACTCCCGGTTTTCTTGGAACAGTAAAATCGCATGCAGTGTCTCTGAGCTGGGATTTTGGTCTTTGTCAAAATCACCTAGTTGGGAGGGGGGGTGTGAGGAGGGCAGAAAAATTGCTGTCTTTGTGCCTCTGTCTCAAAAGAAGGTGAGAGAAATATATAGATATATAGATTGTCGCTGTGTCCCACTCTACCTATATATGTATATATCTCTCCACGCATATTTCGTGGGGTGGAGGATTTGACTTGTTTTGTGCCCTGGCTTCATGGAGAAGAAGAAAATAGTTTCATTTGTACAAAAGAGTTCTATGTACAAGTGTTCATGACTGGGGATTTCTTTTTGACGACGTCTTTTTTTTTTTTTTTTTTTTGTCTGTGAACTTAATATAAATAATTCAGCCACGTTGGTGTGTGAGGGCTGGAGGTGCAGAGGTCCCAGTGTGGAGCCCTTCTCCGGATGTCAGCCGTCCTACACCAGGGTGTAGGATTTGGAATAGGCTCCAGCCCCCTGTTTCTGAGAACGCCCCACCCCTGGGGTGCTCATTTCGAGTAGTGAGTCCCTGGAGCCCCCCATTTTGGTGTGTGGGCCTCCGGCCCGTGGAGGTTCAGTGCTGGGGGCCGGAGGGGCAGCACTAGGAGGAGCAGAGGGCTCACTGGGAGTAGGGCCAGGTGCTGGGGGTGCCGTGCCAGCTGGGGGTGCCGGCATGGCCAGAGTCCTCTGAGGTAAGGTGGCCGTGGCGGTGGCAGCGGTGGCCCCTGGATGGGGGAGGCCCAAGGGCTTGCTGGCAGGGTCCAGAGTGAGGTGCCGGGCCTGGGTATGGTAGGCTCGAGTCAGGTTCCTCATGGAGGCCTCTCGGGGTGGGACCACAGGGCAGGGCTCCCGCCCATCTGCCTTTCGGAAGAAGGCCTCTGACTTGGTATACAGTGGCAGGTTACAGTAGTCACCTGAAATCACAGAGGCAGAGGATATCAGAACCAGAAACACACTCATTCAATCCCTGTCTACCCTCAGCATTAAGGAGATGACCACTATGTAATGAGCCCCTCCCATGTGTCAGTCACAGAAGAGATTATCGTACAAGTATGAAATCAGTTCAGAGAGGGGAAGTGAGTTGTTTTAAACCACAGAAATGTGAAGAGGTTAAGCCAGAACGTGTTTCTGAGATGCTTTCAAGTCCTAGGTCTTGCATTATTGTGAGGGAACCGGGGTGGGCAGGCAGGATAAGATCTTGATAGAACCGTGGTGCTGGGGGAGGACGGGGGCAGAGCAGAGGATGCGGGCAGAGCACTCACTCTTGTTGGCTCGGTGAGGGATGGGCACAGCCACGTTCTTGCCCCTGTCAGCATCCTGCGGCTTGGGTGGAGAGGCAGTGAAGCGGCAGATGCCAGGCTCTGAGGGTGTACTCATAGATGTCATGCTGTCGGCGTTCTCGTTGGTGCCCGTGGTCATCTGGTCCGAGGAGCTGTCCGAGATGAAGCACTCTGTGATTTCAAACTTGGCGTGCTGCAGCTGCTCCTCCAGCTTGGCGTGCTCATAGGCCCGGGCCAGCTCCTCATAGGTGGAGGAAGCACTCTCAGTGGATACCATGCTGTTTCTCCCTTTGTCTGGAGACAGAGGAGAGAAGGTTATGGGGTGGGAGTGGTACTATCTCTAAGTCATTTGAACGCCTGGCCATGAGGACAACCGGCTTAAAGATGCTGTTCTCCCGGGGGAGGGCGGTAATGGTGTCATATGGTGAGATCTAGAGAAGAACAGAATATTTTCCAGCCTCGAAAACAAGCAACCAACCCCTGAAATATCAGCTTTCTTTAACAAATGTCTGGTGCACCACGATTTTTTCTATTTTTTTCGCCCTCTGGGAGATCAAAATAAAATCCTTGACCAAGCAAAGTCAAATGTCCCCTTCCCAACCCCAGCCACACAGCATCAGTGGCTAGCTGGGCAGGAAAGTAGTATGGATGTTGGACAACAGGCTGGTTAGAAAGGAACTGGAAGAAAACGAGGTGAACCATCAACGAGGGGACCTGGGGCAGGGCGGATGGGATACAGGCAGGTCTCTAGCACACCTGTGTCTTGGGATAGACTGGCACTGTAGCTGTCGCTCTCAGTGACAGTGACACCATGCTGGGAACCCACAGTGCGCCAGTCGGAGGTGAGGGTTCGGGCAGGGGTGGAGGCCTGGCACTTGGTCAAGGTCCACTGGCTTGAGTACCGGTTCCGGGTGCTGTGGGCTGATTTCACGTTCTTCCTGGATACTGGATCTACACAGAGGGAGGCAAGAGATAGCACCCTCCAGCCATGGCCAAGTGGCCATGAGCACAAAGAGCAGTGGGGAGCAAGAGTGGAGGCAGAAATGGTCACAGGCTCCCCCCGGGGAATGTTGGCTATGCAGCTTTCCTGACTGTGTGATTTGCTCCACAGAAAAATGGCAGAAAAACTGTAGGAGGTAGGTGGCATCCTGACCCCCTCCCCCACAAGATTCCTTCCATGTGGGGAAGAATAGGATGCTCTGTTCTGCTGTCTTATAACTGTCACCGCCTATGTCCTTGATGTCTGAAGTCACTGTTTGCCACAGAAAGCCCTTGGAGAGCATGAAGACCCAACCCTTGACCAAAATTTCTAAGTAAGGTAACTGAGAGACTGAGGTAGGGTTAGCAACGCCCAAGGTCATTTATAACTAGAATGTCTGTGGTCAAGGTCTCCAGACTCTAGACTCCAGATCTGTCCCTTTCCATTGTATTTTCTCTCTCTCTCTCTCTCTCTCTCTCTCTCTCTCTCTCTCTCTCTCTCTCTCTCGTTTCAAAAATGAATGTTTTCGGGTGTGTTCATGTGTAGAAGTCAGAGGTTTATGTCTGTTGTCTTCTAACTGCCTGGGCTTTTGAGATAGGGTCCCTCACTAAAACTGGAGCTCATCAATTTGGCTAGGCTGGCAGTGAGCTCTAGGGATGTGCCTCCACCCAGATCATCAGAGCTGGTATTCCAGATGTGTATGTCTGCCAAAGCCACCAAGCTTTTGCAGATGTGCTTTAGTGACTAGGGAAGCTCTCCAGTCCACCTACTCCCCCTCACTCCTTCCCTTCCTTCTTTTAAAAAAAAATTAAAATTAACTCCATTCCATGCAGAGTTAAAAAAAAACCCTCCCCAACTTGTTGGCATCAATGCATACTGGTTCCTGGCCGGATGTCTGACATGTCGATGAGGGGTCCCGTGCTCTGGATAAGGGCAGGATGATGCAAAGAGACACCAGTACAGAAGCTCTGTGGGTTGACAGCTTGACTGAACTCAGCATCGGTTACAGGAATGGTGGCCTTGTCATCTCCTAGAGGGAGAAAGATAATCACCTGATGTCCTCCTCAAATATTTATATGTCTTTATCCAATGCTGAGTTTCAGAGAGACCAGAAGCTCTCTCTATTGGAAGAAGGGGAAAGTTGGCCCTTGAGAAGAGCTGTAGTGAATTCCAGGGTTGCTAAGTGAGGGGTGCTGTAGCTAGATTCTGGGCACAGCCCAGGGGCTTGCCATTGTCCTCTACAGATAGTGGCCTGGGGAAGCTCACCTAGAACAGGTCACTCACCCAGCTGCTTGATGCCCTCCTTGTCCTCAATGAGCAGCTGAACCCTCGGGATGTCAATGTGGAGCCGTGGACCCTGGGGTGGCCCTTTCACAGGAGTGTCAAAGCTTCGGTTGTTCTTGCTGTGGAAGAAGGAAATGAAGTGGTTGGCTCAGGAGCCAAAGAGAGTCGGGGTAAGGGGCTCTGCAGATCAAAGAGAGAAATGGTCGACACCCCGTTGGGTGGCTCCAGTATAGGGGAGCAGGGGGAGAAGGAGGAGGAAGGGAAGGAGGAGAAGGGGGAGAAGGGGGAAGGGGAGCAAAGAGAAAGCAGCTAAGTGAGCCCTACCTTATCAGCATTTCTGCCAAACTCTTTGCATCTGCAAGACAGTAGAGAGAGGTAGCAGGGTGAGAATGCAGTTTGAGCAGGAAAAGCCACATGGATGAAGTGGTGACACTGTCTAAAATGGCATTGGTCTAAAGAGTGGAAGGAGCAAGACAAGGTCCACAGAACAGCAATGGTAAGGTTTCACGGTTTCCAGTTTGCTGTTGCCTTAGGTCTGCTGCTTTTGCCTTGGTTGTTTCTTTTGTCCTCCTAACAGAGAGCTCATCCCAAAGCAGAAGGGACATCCCCAGTGCTCTGTCTATTTCATGAACCAGCTGTAACTTAACAAGATGCTATGGCATGCTGGAAACAGACATAAATGAAGGATCCTGAGCTTTCCCTTGAGAAAAGGGGAGAGAGTCGGATGGGACTGAGGTGGTTAGTGAGAAGCGCTGGATGACTGAGCTCTCACACCAGCCCAGAGACTTTACATCTTTCCTCTAGAGTAGAGGTTCTCAAATGTCCTAACGCTGCGACCCTCTAATACAGTTTCATATTGTGGTGACCCCAACTGTAAAATTATGTCCTTGCCACTTTATAGACGTAATTTTGATACTGTTATGTATTGTGATGTAAATATCCGATACGTGACCCCCAAAGGGGTCATGGTCCTCAGGTTGAGAACTGCTGCTCTAGGGTACCTGTGCCCCAAAGTCCATGAATGGATTTGAGGGTTCATGCTAGACCTATCTCAAGGGAGTCTTGAACCTCACTGGGACGCTTTGGTGATGATACTGGGACGGGAGGCAAAGAGTCTATCTAATGTGTTAAAGCCCTGAAGCTGAGAGTGAACTGTCAGACTGGAGATCATCCTATGGCTGCATCCACCCACTCACCTACTTAAATGTCCAGCCAACCACTCACCCACACATCAAAATATCCATCATCCATCCATCCATCATCATCCATCCATCATCATCCATCCATCCATCTATCCATCCATCTATCCATCCACCCACCCATCCATCTATCTATCCATCTATTCATCCATCCATCCATCCATCCATCTATCCATCCATCTATCCATCCATCATCCATCCATCTATCCATCCATCCACCCATCATCCATCCATCCATCCATCCATCTATCCATCCATCCATCCACCCATCATCCATCCATCTATGCACCCACCCACCCATCCATCCATCTATCCATCCATCCATCTATCCACCCACCCATCATCCATCCATCCACTCATCTATCCATCTATCCACCCACCCATCATCCATCCATCCACTCATCTATCCATCTATCCACCCACCCATCATCCATCCATCCACTCATCTATCCATCTATCCAACCATCCACTGATCCAAATATCAGTGTATCCAACTATTTTTTTTGAAACGTTCTTGTGAATTCCAAACTTGAATTCCCTTTGTATCGAGGGTAATCTCAAACTTCTGGTTCTTCCACATTAACATCCCAAGTTCTAGGTTTACGGGTATATACCGTCATGCCTAGTTTATGCGGTGTTGAGGATCAAACCCTAGGGTACATGCATGCTAGGCAAGCACTTCCAACTGATCTATATCCCCAGGCCTCCCATTTAACTATTTAATCACCTACCCAAACAACACTCCACATTGACTCACTGGGTAACAATGCATTCAATAGCCAACCATTGACTTATACATCCAACCATCCACACCACTATGTAACCACCCATCCACCCATCCTTATAATCCTCCACTATCCCACTATTCTTCTAACAACATATATGGATGGCTATATCATGCATCAAATTGTTACCTGTTATCCATCAAGATATCCATGTTCCCATCCACTTACCCACTCAACCATTTATGTATCCAAACCTTTACCAAACCATTCATCTATCCATTCTTGTATTTATACTATCAAACACATAGCCAATCATCCATTTAAATGTCCAATCATCATCCAACTATCGAAGCACTCACTTATCCAGGTATTCACCCAATGATCCATTCTTCTATCCTCTCTAGTCCTGAATACCATGGAGAGGTTAGCAATCCCCTCTTCTGTGTTATTACCGCCCCCTGGTCTCTCACATTAAATTGTGAGCTCTGTAATTACATGGCTTGCCCCTTCTTCATCTCTGCATCTCTATCCTTCAACAGTATCTATTCTGCATCAGACTCTAAATATTGAGTAAGCAAACATGAAGTAATTAGAAGGTTCTGGGTCTGTCAAGGAACATGCGAGTCATTCACGCCAGACTATGGTGTTCAATGTTGAAAGGGGGAGATATTAAAATTATCCCACATTTGACCAACATGGGAACTTCCTGGCCAGGAATTGAACAGGGCCCTAGGGAGATATATTTGCCAATGAATGTGGAATTATTTGCATATGTTATAATCAATATGGCTTTACCAGTTGTGGACCTGTATAAATGTCAGCCCTAGTTGGTGCAGGCACAAAATCCTGGGGACACAGAGGAGAAACTATGCATAACTAAGGAGACTTATGAAGGTTTGAATGGCAGCTATTCCTTCCAGGGGACACAGGCTCTGTCTCTTGCCCTGGAGGTTTTGTGGTTGGGAGTCACCACCCTCTCTGAAAGCTGGTAGAAAAGTCCCCTACCTCGGAGCCTCTTCAGCCGTTTCTCCTTCCTCTTCTTTCTTACAACAAAGAGCAGCGCCACCCCGAGGGTGGCCAGGATGACTGGACAGCCGATGGTGAACAACTTCTTCACATCATCTCCTTCTCCTTGAGCAGACTTGATGGGGGGGATGGTGCCTGGATTGGGGGGCAGAGAAGAGAATCAGAGGATGCTATGAGCAGAGTTCCACAGGTTGGGAAACCTGCTGATGACTTCTGTTGTCCTTGGTCTCCAACCCCCCACTTCCCAGTCCAGAGCTGTAACCCTCCCCTCTGCTCCCCTAAATGTTGGGTCTACCAGGACAGCCATGAGCAGTTACACAGCTTTTATGCTGTATTAATGACTTTCTGGTTCTGTTTTAGAATTGTCCTGATCTCAGGGTTATTTTTTCTGCCTGGTCAGGTTTTATGTTTAATCCTAGAGTGGGGGATTGATGGGATTACATTCCCACATCTGGCTGGGCATGGGAGGAACAAAGCAAGGAGAAGTCATGTAGGGGATCCTGCAATCTCTTCCCCCGATGGAGACTAACTCCTTTGTCCCCCTCCCCCCACGCTGTCCTTGTTACTCCCTCCGCATGCAGCATTTTCTGTCTCTGGAGTCTACAGGAAGGCAAAGATAGACTCTACCAATATAAACCTCTGCCAAACCCCGATCCTTGCCTGTTTCCAGGCTGTGTTTAAGAATCATCTTCTACATGAAGACTTTCTTGTTGAGGTCTATCTCCTGAGACTGTTTCCTAAGTATGTAGGTAGACTTAATTTAGCTTATGACAATTGGACCCTAAGCTTAGCTTAGCTTTAACACTCTCTCTCTCTCTCTCTCTCTCTCTCTCTCTCTCTCTGTCTGTCTGTCTGTCTGTCTGTCTCTCTCTTTCTCTCTCTCTCGTGTGTGTGTGTGTGTGTGTGTGTGTGTGTATGTGCGTGTGTGTGTAGCATCTCTATGAAGTAGACACCAGTTAGGTGCTCACCAAATATTCATGTTCTGGCTATATTTCCCAGACTTCCTTTCAGTTAAATTAGGGTCATATGATTAGTTGGAACAAGAAATGATAATTTTTTTTCTTAGCTAGAGCAAAGCCCTGGGTTTGGTCCCCTGTGTGGGCCACCAGGCTCTAAGTATCTGTTACTGTGAAACAGGCCGTTTATCTTGACTACTACACTCAGCTAGCTGAGTTGTCAGGGGGCAGGACCTCAGTTCCATCTCGGCTTACCCCTCCCTCTTCCTCTCTCTGAAGCAATGCACAGTAAGAATTGCATTTTGTTCAAAGACTTTCACCTGCCTGTCAAGACTGGCCACCAGTAAATCCTCCCACTTAGCCACTTGCTACCAATCGATGGCCCCTCTGTCTTGTTCCTTAGACCTCTACCCTGGGTTTATTCCTGTCTGCTTCTATTTGTCCTTTTCTTTAGATAGCTGGGGGCTGTCCCATCCCATCCTCTCCAACTCACTGCCATCGTAGTCCAGGGTGGCAAACTGGGCGGTCTCATTGCCACAGCCGGCACTGTTGCAAGCCCTCATGCGGAGCTCATACCAGGTAGCCTCTCGAAGTTCTGTCAGAAACACCTCTGTGGAACTGTTGGCTCGGACGCCCTGCCAGGCCCAGGTCCCCTTGGGCCGGTACTCCAGGACAATGGCTGTGATGGGGCAGCCCCCATTGTTCCAGCCCTGCAGGTTAAGCCGAGCATGTGTAGAGTTGATGTGGGTGAAGAGGTGTTGGTCTTTGCTGAAGGAAGGTTCTGGGGGATTGGAAGGGGGAAGAGAGATGTTAGGGGACCCTAGAAGGAAGGAAGGGGTCTTTCATCTATCCCAGTAGGCTTTTCCTGGGGCAGTTGGGACTATAGCAGGGGTGCCCCAGGAGTGGAGGGGCAAGAGGAGAAAAGGCCCTACAGTAGGTCCTCAGCAGTGAGGGGTGAACGATGGAAGAAAGGAAGGGTGCCAACCCTATGACCCCCCCCTTGTAGTTAGGACCTTTTAGTTAATTAGTTAGTTAATTAATTTTTATAAAGGTCCTAGATCAGACTGGCCTCTAACTCTCTATGCAGCCAAAGATGACCTTGAATTTTTTGATTCCCTTGTTTCCTCCTCTAAGTGCCAGGATTAAAGTTTTGTGGTGAAGGGAATTGAACTCAGGTGACCATGCATAGTAGCCACCTCCAGATCAGTTTTGCTTGGTGATGAGCGTATCCCGAGATGCTTTAGTGATGGGACCAAGGCTGAATCCCCTCCCCTCTAGTCCTCTAAGCACTTGGCTCCCCTTTCCCCATGATATTCATGTGTCTGTTCCCACTGACGTCATGCTTCTCACCCACCCACCTCCCACCCGGGGCCCTGCTCTTTGTTGCCACCCCCGACCGGGCCTCACCCCGCCCATGGGTCTTGGCCTCGATGATCTCGCTGATGCGCCCAGAGCCCACACTGTTCTTGGCCGCCAGCTTCACCTTGTACCACGTGCCACACTTGAGGCTGTCTAGCTTGAAGGAGCGCTCACTGGAACTGATGAACACATCCTTCCACTCCTCGCTGTTATCCACAGAGTACTGTAGCACGAAGCCTGCAGGAGGGGGTGTTGACTCAAGTGGGCAAAGCAGAGAAGGGCAAGACAGGAGAAACCCAGCCTGGACTCCAGCAGAGGTCATAGACATGGGCGTATGCAAATGAGATTCAAAGCTGGAGGCCGTCCGCTGTAATGCTGGCTGAGCCTGAGTCTCTCCATAGCTCGAGCATTAGGTTTAGAGAACTGGGAGGCTTAAGACACTCTTTTAGGAGGGGTGAGGAGTCCCTGACCAGCAGTGTCCCCACTTGGGAAGAGCTTTTTGGAAGTACAGTTTTAATGAACCCCGAGCTGCATTCTTACAACAATCTTTGCCGAGTCACATAGACCCGAGGCACTGATGTCATGTTTGCCTGCTGTGAAAGACTGGGAAACCAAGGTTCGGAGAGAAAAGCACATTAGATCCGTTCTACCACAGATGGAGGGAGTAGGCGCACTTTCCATGTGCTTGAATGCCTCAAAGTCTCAACCACCCTTCAGATTCTCAGGGATTATGGGACCAAGTACTAGAAACAGGTGAATAATTCCCTCCCCTTCTTACCTCTGATGGAGCTGCCCCCATTGTCCCCTGGAATCCAGGTCAGGGTGATGGAAGAGGCGGAGGTTTTGGAGACAGTGAGACGGGGCTGGTCTGGGGGAACTGCAAGGGAAAGCCACCAGCTCTCAGTGGAAAAGGTATGGAGCGTCCCATCAGGAAGGTACCGGTCTTTGGTCTTCCCCATCCCTTCCCATCCCTCATGCCTCCTCTCCCTTTCCCACCTCATTTCCACCAAGGTCTCCCCCCACCCCCACCCCCAATGCCCAGGGTTGACTTTCTCTGTCATTCGGTCTCTTTAACAGGTCGGGATTCCTGTCCCTTTCAGCACTCAAACTACCTGCTTTGCAGAGTCTCACCTTGTACCAGAAGGTTGACGATGATGGTGTCAAAGCCACCGGTGTTGGTTGCTGTGCAGGTGTAATAGCCGGAGTCTTCAGCCTTCACAGCGCGAAGCAGCAGTGTACCGTTTGTGTGGATGAGCCGGTGTCCATCCAAAGACACGGGGATGGCTGAGTCTTCACTGTCAGACCAGGAGGTGGCATGGGTTATGACACACCCTCCCTAGTCCTGCCCCACCCCCACAGTCAAGGGCAAATGGAAGGAAGGCTGGGGGAGGCTTGCAGGGGATGTTAGGCTCTTGGATTTTGTTCTGTATTTCCCAGGGTTTTCCGGTGAGCTTCTGTCATTTCGTCCACACAGGAAGAAAGTTATGGTTGGGGGAGGGGAAGTAGTGGTTTGGAAACTACTGTAAGCAGTGTCCTATGCCCTATAGGACCACCACAGGGCAGAGTGAGGGCCAAGCAGCTACTTCTCTCCCAGGATCCATACCACTCCTCCAGGCCTTCCACATACCTGTCCTTGGTCCACTTCACAGCCGGGGCTGGGTCTCCCACGGAGTTGCAAGGCAGTCGGACATCTTTCAACCAGGGTGTCGTTACAGTGCCTCCAAAGGAGATGATCTTTGCTGGGGCTATAGAGAGGAGAACATGAGGGCCAGACTGCCTTTTACCCTTTACCTTCCCCCTAGCCCCATTCACAGGGCTCCCAGCATTTACAGTGCAAGTCAGGGGAGACTTTTGGGTAAACTGGCTGCTTTGGTGGAGGTGGTCCTGTGACAAAATGGGGACAAGGACTGGGGGGACGTGAGTTCTGCTGGTTTTGAAGAAGATAGTGGGTGATGAGGTCTCCCAGGATTTCATGCCGTCTAGGAGTGATGGTGTTCTAGTAGGGGCAAGGCGCACAAGGAGAAGGGCAAGTTGGGTAGGAGAGGCTGTGTGTACATGTGTGTAAGTATGAATTTGTGTGAATTTGTGTAAGCACGGCAGAGGTGCAGTAGTTCAAGTGTTCTACCTCACAGGATAGCTCTGTTTGTGTAGGAGTAGATTGTATTTAATGCCCACAGGGGCAGAGCACAGACTTTCTGCCAAGAGCTCTCAGGTTCTAGGACCTTGTCCTGGGAAGCGGGCAGGCTCTAGGCTCCTTTGCTTCTGAAGGATGTGAGATCTGGAGAAAGGGTAGGTGGTATCCCGAGAAGGAAGAAGGGAGGTGAGGATACAGAGACAGTGATGTGCAAGGAGCTCTGAGTCAGAGCTACAGGGGTCAACACAGCACATCTCAACTGTCTAGGATGGCCAGGCCATGCAGCTGGATGGAAGACTGCAAGTGTGAGCCCCTGCTTACCATGGACCCTCTAGTGGATGCTTGCTGGCTCTGTCCCTGTGGCCAACAGGGTGGCTTCTCTCTTCCCAAGGCAAGCCAGGCCTGGGAGAGTCAGGTGAGCTCGGGATTGGCCAGAGAGGGGAAGGGGCAGGAGGAAGGGCCTAGAGGCTAGAGACACTGGAAGATTTGAAGTTCACTGTTGGCCAAGATAGACAATAGGCCATTGTTCCATTCTGTGGCTGATCCTGGGTATGGCTAAGGGCCTCAGAGCTATCATTCTCTTAAAAGATTGGGAATACCTATGGGGAATCCCTCATGACTAGACCAGGGATGGGTGAGGCCCGTCCCGAGAAGGTCTTGATCCTGAGCTTGCTGGTGGATAGGAGCATTGCCAGAGAGAACCTTCTGCCTGCCCTTTCTGGTTGCAGCACGAGGCTCTCTCTGGAGTCCCAAAGGCCCCATGGAAGCATCAGTGTACCCCATATCCTGAGGTGCCCCTCTTTCAGGAGTTGAGTGCTAAGATCAAGGCTCTGCTGTGGATGGGGGCTGAAGGGGACTCTCAAGTCAGAGGAGAGTTAACAGCACAGCCAGTGAGGCTGATCGTAGCCTGTTGTGTGACTCTCCCAGAGTCAGGGGGCAGCAGAGGCTTATTCTTTGGATGCAGAAGGGAGACTAGTGGCCAACTCCTCGCGGCCAAACTCATAGGTATCAGGGAGGACACAGCACCTATTTGGGACGAGCCAGAATTCTGCAAATGAGCTTCTGGACACTGCTATCAGACCCCAGGCACAGGCTTCTCACCCTTGCCAGCAGGCTCGATGGTGACCTTCTCGCTGCTGTTCCCCCGGCCTGCAGAGGTGACCGCAGCCACCCATAGCAAGTACTGCTGGCCCCGGTTCAGATGGGCGATCCTGTAGAAGAGCTGTTCAGGACTGGTCTCGTACTCGCTGGGAGCCTGTGGGCAGAGACAAAGTCATGCCATGAAACAGAAGCCTTGGCCCCTCGCCTGCCATTGTCTTCGGTGCCTTGGGCAGGATCGGTCCAGCACGTTCTTTCTCAGCCTGAGAACAGCGTACAGCTCTGTGCTGGGCTCGGCCTCAGGAGCTGATGGAGCCAGTCCTGCAGTATTGGTTGGCCAACCTTGGTACCCATCTCGGTGATATAGGCTCTAGGGGCTGTGGCTACAGGCCAACACGTATGGGTATTCTGAGCAAATGGTGAGAGGCAGTCAGAGAAAGGAGAACGAGGGACTCGGGGTCCCAGGAAGACCACATGCAAAGAGAGAGGTTCTGTGGAGAAACCAAATGACTGCCTTTGCCTTGTTAGAGCTGTAGCCAGCCCTCCAGCCTGTCCCCTGCTTAGTCACCTCCCTTCCCTGCCACCTAATTACACTCTTTCCTTCTCAGGAAGGGGTAGAGAGGCAGCAGGGAGAGCTTTACTGGGCAGTACTTCATTAGTGATTATTAGTGGTATGGTCCACCATATATATTTGTAGGTTACATAAATCTATAACATTTTTTTAAACCAAATGACAGTTTTGACAAGTTGCCAACAAAACAATATCAGATCCCAGTGGTTTTACCAGTTGCTTTGATGAAAAGATTATGTTGCCTTGGAAACCAGAGGCTCAGATATTGAAATGAATTTGAGAAGGCGCTTTTGATAAAGCGCTAGTTTGTAGACCTCCTGTCAGCCTCTTCCCTGGCATCGGCCGGATGGGGCTGATTTTCATTTTATTTTATTTTTTGGCCAGCCGCAGGGAGTGGGGGAGAGGAGAGCACTAGGGCCCCTCTGAGATCAGGGCGCAAGTCCAAGGAAGGGGGGAAACAGTTCCTGGAACAGATGGGGGCCCTGAGGCCAGAGGGAGCTGGTAATTAGTTATCTCTGCCGTCGTGAGATCTTGCACACAGGCTCTCCTGCACATGACTGTGCGGATGCACACATGTGCGGGAGAGATGGATGTCACTGAGGGACATTCTCCATGGCCGGTGGGAGAGCAGAAGGACCCGAGGACTTGTAACAGGAAAAAAGAAAGTCCTCTTTGTGGCCTCAGGTTGTCTGCAGGGAAATATTGAGAGAAGGCTCACACACCCTTACAATGTGCACAGGTATCTTGACACCGTTCCTCCTCCCTTCTTGGGGTGGGGTGGGGGAGTGATGCTGTGTCTAATCTTGTGCACAATTCCTGTTGGGGACAGGTGCAGAGCCACTCTGAGCCCTTTTAAGCTAGGGTATCTGGGGACTGCTGAGTTCATACCATGACTCTAGGGCAGTGCAATGGTTTTGATGCTTTGCTGTCCTTCCCAGGTGTGTAACCCATGTGGCCTGAGCATCCCTCCCCCCACTCCCGGAGTCGGGGAGCTTAGTTCTTTTGCAAATTTGGGATCATACAACCTTGCCTCTTCTGGGCTGTGACTCTGAGTCACCCTGAGGCAAGGAGTGCACAATTATTCGAAAATCGGAGTACAGTTTTCTGTGCTCATTCTCTCTCTCTCTCTCTCTCTCTCTCTCTCTCTCTCTCTCTCTCTGTGTGTGTGTGTGTGTGTGTGTGTGTGTGTGTCTGTGTCTGTGTCTGTGTGTGCATGTGTATACATGTATGTGTGGATAGATGTTAAGTGCATGTGTGGACTTGAGAATACATTTGTGTTTACCCAGAGCAGAAGTATGTCTTTCCTTTGAAGATCGTTTGTTTTTTTTTTTGTGTGCACATTTGAGTATCTCTGTGTACACATCTGTATATCTGTGTGTATGCGCATGTGTTTGCGTGGGAGTATGTGAGTGTGTGGGTGGGTCAGAGGCCAATATTTTGGTATTTTTTTCTCAGAAGCTGTTCACATTGTTTTGTTTCTTTTTGAGATGGCCTTTCTCACTGGGTCCTGTGCTTCACCATTAGCCCAGGCTGGCTTGTCCTGGAGCCTGGGGATCTGCCTGCCTTCAGCTCCTCAAACTGATGGTGAGCTTCCTTCCTCCCCTGAGCTAGGACTGCAGGTACTGAACCTCCATATCCAGAGATATAGCGGCATTTTACCAAGAGTCTAGATTTTAATCTGGACTCCCTACATACTCCAAACTGTCATTTCTCATAAATAAGACTTTGGTGAATGAATACAAAATTACAGAAAAAAGCAAACTATGACAAAAAAAAGCCAAACCTCAATAGGCAACAATTATGTCTTTCTAATCATAGGGGCAAAAAACAAAAAATGATTAATAAATTTAAGTTCTCAAAAAATTATCACACATCAACACAAATTAAAAGGCATGAATTTGCAGCTACTTGCAATTTATACAATAGAACGTGGTTGTTGTCCTTAATATGGAAAGAGCATTTACAAATCAATAAGCAAAGTGCAAGCAACCCTAATAGCAAGGGTGAACATAAGAATTGAAAGGGACTCAAAGAAAACACAACCAATAAGCATTTGCAAACAAACAACCCAGTGAGTAATCTAAGAAGGAAAATTTAAAGTAAGACAACTATTAAAAATAAAACCCAAGTTGCAAAAATGAAATGCAAATCTGAAATCAGTATATATTCAGAAACCTGGGTGCTCCATGGGCACACACATATGCCTTCATGCTGCCGGAGATAGACTTGAAAGCATGAATGCTTCTGTGACCTGGAGATACCGACATATGTCCATGGGTCTTTGTGAAGAAGGTTCACAGGAGTATTATTTACAAGGGTGAAAGTGAAGTGATACTTATAGGAAGGAGGGAGGCCTTGTAGAAAAGGTTGTGCCACTCAAGACTGTGTTTTGAACATCTGGTGGACTGGAGATGTAACTTAGCTCAATCAGTAGACTGCTTGACTAGTGTGCACAAAGTCTTGGTTTAATGCCTAGCACTGTGCTAAGTGTGTGTGTGTGTGTGTGTGTGTGTGTCTGTGTGTGTGCACTTGAGTGCGTGTGTGTGTGTGCCATGCTTGTCATCTCAGAACTTGGAAGTCAGAGGGATCAAAAGTTATTAACTTTTTTCAAGGTAGAGTGTAGCCATGGCTGTTCTGGAACTTGCTTTGTAGACCAGGCTGGCCTTGAACTCAGAGATCTGCCTGCCTCTGCCTGCCAAGTGCTGGGGTTAAAGGCTCGAAGACATCCTTAGAGCCTGGGATATGTGACATCTTGTTTTGAAAAACAAACCAAACCAAAACCTACAACAAAAGCCCTCAATGACAACCACAACAAAATCCCATGACAACCAGAAAAGAATACAGAAAAGAACCTTCATAAGTTGAAACTCGTATATGAAAAAGATATAATATGTAAACTTCTATTTTGATATTATGTAAAAAGCCCCACCCCAATTCCATAATCTCTGTGCAGATTAATGACTAGAAAGTTAGGCCTGGTGTTGTGTGGTACATGCCTGTGGTTTTGGCATTTGGGTGGTGGAGGCAGGGAGGTCAGAGGTTCAAAGCCTTCTTGAGCTAAAAGGGAGTTCGAGGTCAGCCCAGGCTACAGGAGGAGGGCTGTTTATTAGGGAGAGAACATATTAATAAAACTTTGCCTTTTGCCTTTTTATGCACTTGAGTTTCTTATAGCACTTATTTATGTGTGTGTGTGTGTGTGTGTGTGTGTGTGTGTACAGCATTCAGGAAATTCTTCTGTCCCTCTACTGTGGTTCAAGTTGTCAGGCTCTCATGGCAAGCCTTTTTGCCCAATGGGGCATCTCTCCAGCCCTATTATTTACTTGTTTACTTTATATATTTATCTATTTAGTGTGTGAATGCATGTGTGCACATGCGGAGGTCAGTGGACAACTTGTAGAAGTTGGCTCTCCCCACCATGTGGTTTCTGGGGGACTGAACTCTACTCATCAGACTTGGTGGCAATCACCTTTACCCACTGAGCCATTTTGTTGGCCCTGGCTTTTTTTTTTTTTTGGTAAAAGAGAAACACGGCCACTCTACTGAGGTAGGGTTTCACCCTGTCTGATGCAGCTTTGGCTGCCCCCCAGTCATTCACCGTGAGCCATGCATCTGTGTGAGCATGTTCAGATGCATACGCCAGTGTGTATGAGCACCCCAGTCTCTTAGCCACCTGCTTCTAAGCCTGCATGTACACCATGGTTTCACATTTCTTGCATGTGAGTATGCTACCATCCCTAGCACCAGATCAGACTTCTTACAAATGACTGGCAATACCGCCACTAATGGAGACTGTATTTCTCCCCCATACCTCGCTGAGCTCAGCCTGTCTCCCTCCCCTCAGTTCCCAATCTCCCCATGTAGTTGAACTGAAGTTCTCATCGCTCTGTATAGACTGTGATACACTCCCATGGAAGTCTCTCCTGAAAGAGGGGGTTCTTCTACGCTCAGCACACAAAGAGGCTGGGACAGGGTCTCTGTTACATTTGGGATCTTGAATGTCCCACATTTTAAGGAGTTGGTTTGCAGCCTGTGGTGCTATTATTGAAAGCCTGCGGGACTTTTAAGAGGTGGGACCCAGTTGGAGGGATTACGTCATGGGTGGGATGTCCTCCCCCTGCTCTCTCTCGACCTTCAGGCAGGTCTTGCTATGTAGGCTGTGATGAATGTCCTTTGTTTCCCTCCCAGCTGCAAGCATCTTTCTTCCCACAACTTACTCCCTGCCATGGTGAGAGCCGCCTCACCGATGGCATAGAGGCAGGCCATGGGGTCAACTGCTCATGGCTGGAACCTGCAAGGCCGTGAGTCACCACAGACCTCTCTTCCTCATAAGTGACTCGCTCAGGTATGTTTCGTAGTAACAGAAAGCTGACTGACACGGTCTCAGCGTCCTTAGCAGTAGGAGAGGGGATGGGGACCAGAAACCACTGACACCTGGGACAGGATCCCAACCAATCACTGGACACTCCCTTAGCCTGAGTTAATCAGGAGGCCTCCATGGACTGGTCCCTTAGGAAGACTTTATTATGAGAGGCGGAAATGACTGTAAAGGCCAAACTAGAGTATGGCTACCTTCTCCTATCAGCTATGAAAGGGAACACGTCACATGTCTAGGACTTTGTAATAGTGGCCAGGTGTTAGATATTCAACCATCAAACATGCGCCAGTGACTCTGATATTCTTGATAAGTGTCCCACAGCTTGGAATCCAGAGATGAAAAGACAGTGCTCTCGCCATCTCTGGGGCCTCTGAGACCAATGCAGTCAGCTGTGCCAACAGTTAATGTCCACAGACAGTTAGGTGATGGAGAAATAGGTCCCAGTAGGACTCAACAAAAGCAAAGGCATGGTAGGAAAAGGATGATGGACAGTTTGGTGTTGTGGGAACTGAGAGAAAAGGGGCAGGGGAGAAGCGGGGGAGGAAAGAGGACAAGTTGAAAATATTAATCGGCCAATCCCAAGGGTCTATGCTAATGCAGAGCAACCAGACTCGGCCCCCAAGTGTGCACATGTGTGTGTGTGTGTGTGTGTGTGTGTGCATATGTGTGTGTATGTGTGCACAGCTGGCATAACACCAGCAGAAGCATAGTGTTCTCCTGTATCATCTGCAGAACTCATGCCCTAGAAAGTCCTCTCCCAGATTCCCACTCTGAAAAAAGCGTGATAAGTTCCAAGAGAAGACCACACACCCCAAGCCCCCACCTAGGGTGTCAGTGGATGGCACCATGCAGAAACACAGGAATACACGCACATATGTACTCCAAAGCCAAAGCAAAGAGCGAGAATGAGCTCTTCCCATGCCCCCTACCATTGATGGACGTCACTGACACAAAGCAGTACTGAGTGATAGGAACCAGGTTTATAGCAGGGCTCCACCCACACTGAAGGCTGAGAGAGGCAGCATTCATCTAAGCCGTGCAGTTGGGAGAGTGGAGGGAGACAAGGTGGTAATGGAGACGCATCGGAGGGTCTTTAGGGGTGCTCTAATGTCCCATCTGAGAGCCACCATGTGGGCATGCTGCCAGCATTATGTTGCATGTGGCAGTGCCCATGAAGACAGTGAGGACGCTTATGAAACAGTGGGCTTGCTCTCTGGGAAGAGACTCCTGGACTCCATGTTGAGGAGCCGAGGTGCTCACTCCAGAAGGGTGGTTCAGGAAATCCGAGGAGGGAGGGGTGACAGTGGCCCAGCAGCTACAGGCAGCATTCCTGGCCCAGAGTCATGCAGATCTGTGGCTGATGGTGAGCTGCCATCATCGAGGGCAACACTTCCTCCTGCTCCTTCCCCAGCCCTAAGCCTGATGCACTTCCCCTAAACCCCCAAGATGTTCTCACAGGCTGATCCTAACCACTGGAGCTGCCAAGGGCAGGGGTTTCCCCCTGCTCCTGTCCCAGGGATAGATGTGCTGCAGAGAAGACACTTAGCTGGGTATCAGAAAAGGAGAGGAGAAGAAAGCATATTATGGGCTGTGGGCATATGCAACGCTTTGCCTGCCCCATCCTCTCTCTCTTCTCTCTGAACTCCCAGGAGAAGTCTGACTTTGGTGCTTGTACCTCTGCCCGGGGGTACCCATCTCCCCGGATCAGGGAATATACTGAAGACTCTTAGGCTCTCACCCCCATTGAAGTCCAGGTCCTGGTCAGAGATGCCCTTACCCTTATCCTGTTCCCACCCATCCTCCTTGCTTGGCTCTATATTGTGGCAGTCATCTGTGGTAGAGGCCCAGCGTTTGCCTCCAAACCTGGAAGACTATAATGAAAGCTCACGTACTCCCGGCGTCCCTGGACCAGCCATGGGAGTGCTTGGGGTCAGCAGGTTGGAAGAGCAGAGCTAAGTGGCTTTTCTTTCTCTGTCTGCTTGGCTGTGACTCATATGGTTCTAGAGGGGCTCCAAAGCTGTGACAAGCTTGCCGATTCTACAGCAGATGCCTGGCCCACGATGGTTAGCACACAAGGTTTCATCCATTTTGGGGTAACCAGTACCCATACTTAAAAAGTATTTTTTATTAAATTTATTTACTTATTTGGGAGAGGCACATACATATCGTGGGGTGTGTGTGTGTGTGTGTGTGTGTGTGTGTGTGTGTGTGGTGTCAAAAAAAACATATTGCAGATGTAGGTTATCTCCTAATGTGTGGGTCCTAGGCCTTAGACTCAGGTCCTCATGCTTAACAGCACCTTCTCCTAGTGAGCCATCTTTTTTTTTTTTTTTGGTTCTTTTTTTCGGAGCTGGGGACCGAACCCAGGGCCTTGCGCTTCCTAGGCAAGCGCTCTACCACTGAGCTAAATCCCCAACCCCCGTAGTGAGCCATCTTGCCCAGCAACCATTCCAAACTATGAGTCACAGAAAAGCACAGTTAAGTTCCACAGTTTGACTGATGTGTTGTCCCCTAAAAGACTTGCTCCCTTGTCCCCCTCACCACTTACCGGCTGGCCGGACCCAGGGCTGGAACAAAAGATGGTGTATTTTCGGATCACCCCATTGGGCTTGGTTGGGGGCAACCAGGACACGACCACACTGCTAGCTGATGAAGGGACAGCTTTGATGCCAGCAGGGGGGCCTGGAACTGAGTAGAGAGAAGATTTGGTCAGTTTAAGAGAAGAGAGTTCATTCCTGGGAAACAGTGGTGGAAGGGAGAGTGAGTAAGTCTTAGGGAGCCTCTTAGGGCGGGCCCAGAGCTTTGGGCTAGAGAAGAAGGGGTGAACATGGCCTACAGGCAGGAGGGCAAGGCGATCATGAGGGGATGTGACAGGCTCTGAGGTGGAGGCTGGCAAAGGGGCCAGCTTCACAAGTGTTTGGCCAGAGGGGAATGGACACAGGACAAATGCATCTGTTTCCTCTGACCTTAGTCCTTGCACCCAGTGCCCTGACTAGTGGCAGACCCTCGTGGGGCACCCCACCCCACAGATACTGCTTACTTTGCCCTTTTAGGCCTGTGAGTTCCTCTAGGCTGGGACCAGGAACTGCTTTTGCTGTGTGCCCAGGGTATATTGTCTTATGTGCTGGTCTTTTCTGTTTGCAGGGAACTGTATCTGGCAAGTGAACTAAGAAATCCACCCCAGAGGCTCGTACAGACTCGGGGTGGCCATGCCTCTTCTCTGAGCCTGCCCAGAGTGACTGGAGGCTCAGGGCTCTCCCTGGGAGAATGGCACCTTTCTGTCTCAGCCACACTTCCCACCTTTCTCTCTCCACTCTGTTGCTCTCTTCTCTTCCCATCCCTGCTATTTTTATGTTCCTTTGGGGGTAGTAATTGTACCCTATTTAATCTTTACCGTGCCTCCCCCAGCCTCAGTGACTCCATCCACGTGGAGATGAGAATCCCACTGAAGGGTTTGGTGAGAATTAATGCTAAGTAAAATAAAGCACCCAGAACATTGGTACTGCACGGAAGACTCTCAGTAGATGGCGAGAGTCACGGCTTTTTGCCTTCTCTCTGCCAGCTCTCAGCATGTGAGCCACAGTGATTCCTTCTCCAAAGGAAGTGGTCAGTGATTCGGGACCAATCAAAGCGATGCTCTTCAGGAGCAGCACCCATCCAGAAGCAGAACCTAGAGGCTGAGAGGCATCCTTGGCCTTGTCCTCCTTCTTGGCTGCAGTATCCTGTTGTCAGGAACTGCTGTGGTTGTGAGGTGCAAAAAGTGTATGGATGACTCTGGGGTAAGTGAGGTTGTGTGTCTTTGCACACTTTCTCCCAGTTATTGGAAGACGTGCGTTAAATTCACAATTATGCATTTGTCTATTTTTTCTGTCTACTTCTATATCATCGTCTATCTACCATCTATCTATCACCTATTTACTATCATGTATGTATGCATGCATGTATGTATGTATGCATGCATGCATGTATATATTTACCTGTCATCTATCCATCTACAATATCTATCTGTCTGTCTGTCTGTCTATCCATCCATCCATCCGTTCGTCCGTCCATCCATCCATCCATCCATCCATCCATCCATCCATCCATCCATCTATCTATCTATCTATCTATCTATCTATCTATCTATCTATCTATCTATCTATCTTCTACTTATCTATCTGATTTTTTGAGATCAGATTTCACCAGTTGGCTTTCAATTCATGATCCTCCTGCCTCTGCCTTCCAGGTGCTAGGACTACAAATATGTCCCATCATGCTTGTTTCTCTGCCTAGAAGAAGGAGTCTTGTAACCACATGCCCTTCTTTTGTTTCCTGGGTCTGATATTAATATTCTAGTCTCAGAGAGGTGGCATGCTATACTTTTTACTTTTCTATCATTTCATTTCAAACTCACCTCTGTGCACTATCTTGTGTGTGTGCACATGCCCATATGCCATATGGCATGTGTCCATCCTCACCTTTCTCCTAGATTAAAGCAGGGTTTCTTTTGTTCTTTCACTGGAGTGTATGCCAGGATAGGAGGTTAGGAAATTCTGGGGCTTCTCCATCTTATCATGGGAGTTCTGGGTTTATGGATGAACTATTTTACATGGGGTCTGGGGATTCAAGACTAAGTCTTTAGCCTTGCTTGGCAAGCATTTTACCCAGTAAGCCGTCTTTCCATCCCCCTTTCATACATCCTCATGTCTTCTGTACAGTATGCATTTGGGTTTTTTTTTTAGCTTGATCGACCTTGCCTTCTAATTGGAGAAGTTACTCTGTTTACCTTTAACCAATAACTGGTACATTTGTGTTTAAACTTACCCTCTTATAAGTGTTTCCTACTTGTCTCACTTCTTAGGTTTCCTTTTTCTTTGCTTTTGTGACTTCTTTTGAATTGAGTATTTTGGAAATGATCCTTCTCGGGCCTGGAGAACTAGCTCAGTGGTTTAGAGCACTTGTTGCTCTTACAGAGGACCAAGGCTCAATACCTAGCATCAAAGGTGTCTTCCAACCTCCAGAACTCAGTTCCAGGTGATCCAATGCCCTCTTTTGACTTCCCTGTCACTAGAAACACGCATAGTGCACATACATACACAAAGTACTCATATATATATGCATATATGTATATATACGAGAAATTCTGTATATATGAATTTCTTTATATATAATATATATTTGCATTTATATAAATAATATAGCATTTCCTATTAGCCTGACTTATTTTCAGCGGTTTTTCAAATATAAAACATTGAGATAAGGACTCTGTAACCCACACTAGCTTAAGACTTAGGTTCTTTCTCTTCCAGCCTCCCAAGGGCTGGGTTAACAGGCATGGAGCACCACACCCGACCACTAAGTGAGTCTTCGATCTACCAAAGATCAATATCAATTGGTACTTTTCTTCTTAGACAATGCAAAGACATCGAGGATTTCATACGCTCTCTCCCGGTTTGTACGCCACTGTTGAGTACTTTTCTGTGCATACATCATCATTACGGCCATTTTATACAGTCAGTATTAATCTAGACTGACCCATATGTTCCCCATTTAATTGCTTTGCTTTGCTGGCTGCATCACTGAGTTTCCATCTGGGATCCTTCTCTTTCTAGCTGAGCAGTAATACCTTTGAATATTTCTCCAGGGCAGGTATGTTGGCGATGAATTCCTTTAGCCATTGCTGGAATGAAGATGTCTTGATAAAAACATTATCTATTTTTTAGATTTCTTCCCTTCATTTTATGTTTATGAGTGTTTTGGCTGCATGTGCATGCCTGTAGAAGTCAGAAGAGGACGTAAGGTTCTCAGGAACTGGTTGTGAGCCATGATGTGGGTGCTGAGAATTAAGCCCAGGTTCTCTGTAAGAGCGAAAGTATTCCAAACTGCTGAGCCCTGTCTCCAGCTCTCTGAATGAGCCTGTCTTCATTTCACTTTCATCTTGAGGCAGAGTCCATGGGAAGCGTCACGGGTCATGATGCTTCCCCTGCATATAACTGGTATTTCTCTTTAAAGCTGGTTCAGCTTCCGACAGTTTTGACAAGTTGGCTGACAATCTTACCATTGCTTCTTTTCAGATTTTCTTCCTTTTGGTGGCTTCTAAGATTCATTCATTCACTCTCTCTCCATCCCTCCTTCCTGCTGTCCCTTTTCCTGCTTTATTATACGGTGTAATTCTTTAGGTCGCCAACTACAGAGTTAGAACATCTTGGCTTTCTGGCTTGATAGTGTTTATCATCCTTAAGACATTTTATGAATATTATCTCCTGCTCACTTCTCTTTCTCCTTTTTTTCTGGACTGCCTTCCACGTCTCTATGTCCTTGATACTCAGAATAGTCCATCAACCAGCATGGGCATCTGCTGGGAATGTGTTAGACATTTGAAAACCTCAGTTCTTATCCTAGGCCAATTGAACCACACTCTGGGTTCTAATATGATTCCTGATTGATATGTATGCACATTAAAACTTAAAGATAATTAATCAGAGATAATTTGTGTGTTTTGCTTGGTCATCTTTACTTTCTAGTCTAGTGTTTCTCCATTTTCCTAATGCAGCAACCCTCTAGTACAGTTCCTCATGTTGTGGTGACCCCCAAGCATAAAGTTATTTTTGTTACTACTTCATAACTGTAATTTTGCTACTGTTATGAGTCATAACCCCAATGGTCTTTGGAGGTTACAATCCATGGGTTGAGAACCACGATTCTAAGCATTTGTCTATCTGTACGTCATTTACTTCTTTTCTTTTGCCTTATCTTCCAATTCAAAGTGCATCTCTTTAGCTGTGTCTAATGCACTTTTAAACTCATCGACTGAGCTCTTAATTTTGGTATTAGTTATTTTTCCCCATCTGATATTTTTACTGTAATTTTTAGCTTTGCCAAGCATAATTATAAAGTCCATGTCTGATCATTTCAAGTGTGATTCTCACATGTTCCTTTGTATATTTTTCCTAATGGCTTTCCTTTATTTGCTGATTCTGCACCACTAATTTTTATTGTGTGCCAGACATACATAACACTTGCCAAACTGTACCAGTAATGTAAGAATTCCCATGATTACCATCTACCCAAAGAGAAGATACATCCTGGATACAAGCAATTCTGGTGTCTTTCATTTGCCTGGACACTTTTATTCAAAGTATAGGCCTGAGAGAAACGTGTACCCTTGGCTAATGTTTACTCATGGGCTCAAAGGAGTGTTTGTGCCTCACAGGTTTGATTTAGGGAGAGTGATATTCACTAAACAGACTTAAACTCCCCAGCAGGCCCTGGTCTCTAATTTGTGTTCTTCTAGCGCTGTTCAGTGTCTCAGTCATGGCCTCAAGATACAGATAATGTCCCTTAGGGCAAGTGCAGCTTCACAGCAGGCTCTCTTCCTGAGTCCTGGTCTTCCCTGGAGTCCTGGCCCAGTAACTGACTCTCTTGTCAACAGTATGATAACCTTTAGGCCGACATTTAAAAAAAATCACTTGGTTTCTGGCTGCCTTCAGCAGGGAAGGTAGACATGAGTCTCCTGGCCCACAGCTCCTCTCCCCTGTCTCCTTCCCCTACCAGCTGCTGTCCCAGCATAGAGGCAGCACACAGGCTTCTGTCCCTGGTCTTTAACCCGACTCTGCTCAACAAGGGTTATCTCCCTCTTCCCAGAATGGGTCTAGTTTTGCTCCTTCCTCAGCTGAAGGCCTTTAAAGCAGTCGAGTACGAAGCTTATTATGGCTTTGGTTTCCACAGGGAAGGCAAGGAATGAACAAGAGGTTCTGTTGTTCAAGAACCAAGTCTAACCAAGACAGCCTGGAGTGACAGCTGAGCAATTAGGAGGACTTGGACTTCGTGGAACCAACAATGCAGTTCAAAACTATGTTACTACAGTTCCAAGGGGTCCGCGGACCCTTGTGATCCCTGCAGTCACTGCACACACCTGGTGTACATACATTCACCCAGGTAGGACATTCATATGCATAAAATAAAAATACGCACATAAAATCATTTTTACAAAATAAAAAAAGAAGAAAATTGCAAACATAGAAGCCACATTCTTTTCCTAAGTGCAGAACTCAGCCTGTGCTTGGCTCCAGGGGTGTGTTGGTTGGACTTGGTTCTTTTGTGTGTGTACATGTTCATGTGTGTGCTTGTACATGGATGCATGAATGTGCAGGCCTGAGTGAGGGCAAGCATGGGTGGTTCTGTTCCTTAGGAAGCCTCAACCTTGGTTTTTGACATAGGTTCTCTTACTGGGACCCAGAGCTTGGCAATTAGGCTGAATTAGCTGGCTAATGAGCCCCTGGGATCCCTCTGCCTTTACCTCTTTAACTCCGGGATTACAAGAGTATGCTGCCTCACCTGGCTTTCTATGTGGGTTGTGGGGATCAAACTTCAGTTTTTAATGTTGTATGGTAAGCATCTTTTCAAAATGAGCTATTTCCCCAGTCCCTTATATCTTTTTCTTTTGGTTGCATCTAAAGGATTTTAATTTCTTTTCCTTAGGGAAAAATGTAAATTTCTGAGGGTGGTGGGCAGGTCGGTCTTAAGACTTTCAGATTAAGCTACTTAGCTGAAGTCCCACAGAGGGGCTGTGCTTGGAACAAAGACCTGTCTGCTCTCCCTGGCAAATGACCACCAACAGGAACACAGAGCGTCACACCCATGTCAAGTCACGACTGCTGAGACTTATGTGATGCTACACCCTTTGTGACCTTGGGTTTCCTTTTGGGGACACTGAGTCTCTCTCCCGTTGTGTCATTGACTGCTGGTAGCCACAAAGCAACTCCTCCTCCTCGCTGTCACTGCTGTCTGTAGAGCTTTCTAACCATCTTGCTTGTTTTACTTCAGTGAGGAACCCGTGTTCCCACTTTGTCATACAGAAACTGGGAGTGGGCAGCAAAGGCTTGAGAGCTGACAATAGGACTGGGACAGCTCTTCTGTGGAATTGGCTAGGATCTTGTCCACACCATGTATCTGCCTCCTCAAGGTGGAGATAGTGTCTCCCACTCCCACCCTAGACTTGGATCCTGTGGTGTGTGTTCCTGTGTGGCTCTGAAAGTGACTTTGGGTGGATAGTTAAGGGTTCCTGGAAGGGTAAGATGGTGCCTTGGTCTCCCTTTGGTTAAACACAGGGGGATGCTCATGGTTGTGGCATTGACTGAGGTGTCAGGAAACTTAGAGACCTCAGCAAATCATCTCCAAAGCCCATGCATGTAGCATGGTCCCAGGCTTTACTGTGGGACTGGACTGGGTGAGCGAACTCAGTTTATCCTTTACCCATGAGCAGGTAGTTCTGCCCAGAGCTGTCCAAAGGAGCTGTGACAAGGTTTGTGACAGGCAGGAGGGTTGGGAAACACTGAATTGCTTTGAGATTTTGAGGAGGGAGCTGGGGCTGAAGGGAGAGCAGGTCAAGCCAGCTCCTGGACTGGGACTGTATAAAACTCCTCCCCATCTTTCACAACTCTCATCCTTCCAGAATCTCTGCCAAATACCTGGGTAAACTCTAGATCCCATGTCTCTGTATTCCTTGAAGAAACATATGCCAAGCGAGTAAGAAGGAAGCGGTGATGCCAATGATGGGTACTGTTTTCTAGTGTGTTCCAGGAAAATGTAGCCTTTCTAGGGACAGGGCACACAGTGAAGAAACAACCAAGGGCCAGTGAGATGTCTAAGCAGTTAAACACATGTGGAGTACAAGCCTGGTGATCTGAATCGATCACTGAAACCCACGCTGAGATGGAAGGATAGAAACAACCCCACCAAGCTGTCCTCTGACATCCACACATGTGCTATGGCATACGTGCACGCGCGCGCGTACACACACACACACACACACACACACACACACACACACACTCACATCATATACACACATATAATAACAACAAAATACTGGGATAGGGTGGGGAAGAAATAGATGGCCAGAAACAGGAGCCCAGAGTGTGTGTGGGGTATGGGTCAGGCCTGGCCATTTTCTGCATTAAATGCTCTCCCAGACTTGTGCAGTTCTGAGCCCCCATTGGAAGCCCAACCTTTCTCCCTGCCGGTTCCTCCAGGGTTGATTCAGCCTCCAGCCTGCATTGACTCACACTATATTCTTGAGTTTGGTCCCAATTCTGCTCAGTTAGGAAGAGCCTAGTGATTACAGTTCCATATGGAGGCCAATTCCATTTCTCTCCCAGTGAGTTCAAGGTCCAGACCACACTGGGACCTCAGTGGGATAACCACCAAGTCCTTAACCCCAACTGTACTGGGTAGCATTCCTGATCCCATACCAACTGCAAAATCCTTACTCAGAGGCAAGTAGGTTGTGTCTGGCAGGGGAACAGATGCTTCAGAAGGATGCCCCGTGGGTGGACTGGGAGGAAACTGTCAGACTAGTGGCCCAGTGCTCCAGACAGCAGAGTTACTGGTAAGGGAGGAGACAGTTGCTTAGATGTTCTAGCATCCATCCCAGAGTGTGTCAACAAGTTCCAAACCACCCTCCAAGGGCTCAAAGGGACAAGAGAAAAAATGGTATTCTGCTCTTGCCTTGCCCCCAGGATAGGGGCTGGAAACAAGTAGTGTACATGTGGGGTGTGCTCCAGGGAAGTCAGTTCCTGAGGGTAGAGTGGGAGGTCAGCCTCAGACTCACCATCTTCCTTGGTCTGGATATAGAGCACGCTGCTGCGCACACCATCCCCAGCCTGCGTGTAGGCGAGCACCTGGACGCTGTAGTTGGTGAACTTCTCCATACCCCGCAGCTCCACTCGCTCTCTTGTGGTGGTGACATTCTGCATCTCGCCCCACTCTGTGGAGATGGGCCTCTGATCATGAGGCTGGCCATGTCATGCTCTATGCCCTCTGCCAGCCTGGGCTCAGACCTCTACTCTACAGGGATGAGGGCTAGATAGTCTTCTGCAAGGCAGCAGACCTTGACCACTGTCCTTAGGCCACATCTCTCCCTAAGTGCTTTACCAGGACCTGAGTATGTGCTGGCCTTGAACCTCAGTTGACCTTGTACCAAGGTGCCTCACTAACAGCCAGGCATAAGCAAAGGGCTTAAACCAAAGGTGACAGTGCAGTAGACAGGGTCTTGAGACCCTGTTCAACATCATGCTCAAAGATTCAAATCTTTGAGGCAGGGGGATGGCAGAGACCTGAGTACAGGAAGCAGTGCTGACCTGTCTGGGACACATAGAAAGACCTAGGAAGATCAGCTTGTCTAACAACAGCCCAGTGGTGTTTGGAGGATAGAGAGGCCAATGTCTTCTCTGAGGGCTGAGTCAGAAAGCCTGTTGCCTTGGAAAAGAGAAAGCAAGTGCAGTGCTGGAAGGAGCCTTACACTGACACAGTGTAAGGGTCACATTTGTTTGCTTGGTTTTTGATCCAGGATCTCACTGTGTAGCTCTGGCTGGCAGGGTGGTTTGAGATCTCACATCAAAAGGTCTTGAGAGACCTTCAGGAGTCAAGCAAGCCATAAGACTGAAGCTTTCGGGCTTTGGTAGGAGAAAATGGATCAGGGATGCTCTTCCAGCAGAGTCCAGGTGGGGAGGGAGGTGCCAGCAACCTGGACAGGTGGCTGTGAGCCGTACCCCCAGGTCCTCCAGAGGGAAGGGTGCAGGAACCTGGGAGACAGGGTGTTCAGGACTAGGATGTAAACTCATCCAAGCTCTGCTGAAGTGAGTGAAACTTTTGTGTGCACAGTTAGGGATGCCCAGGCTCTGGTTCTGTGTCCTACACCCTTCCTGGTCCTGGAAGGTCTTTGTATACACTACTGGGCTTAAAAGCCGATGTGTTTGTTGAGACTCCATAAACCCGCCAGCATCTGAGGCAAAGAAGGCTTCCTGAGGCTGTTCTCATGCTACTGAGAGCTTGGCCCCTCCCTTCCCGTGTCCCAGGTTGCTCCCTGCATTGGACTCACATCTTAGGCCCCGCCCCCTCACACGCCCCCAGCTCACTGCTTGCAGTCGGACTCACAGCTTCCTGCCCACCTGGCACCACCTGAGTTTGGTCAAGGGGTGGCTTCCCTAGGTTTGAATAAGTCTGCTTCCTTGCTCACTACTCCAGGCTGAAAACAACTCTAGATGAAGACAGCTTTCTGCAGGTACTAATCCTGGCCACCCTCTCCCCTCACTGAAAAGATCCCCTCAGGATACACTTGTGTGTTCCAACTGCCCCTCGACTAATTCAACATGTTGTTAGAAAAGGGAATGTGCCTCAGTATCCCGATGACTCCTGTGTGTGCTGTTGTCTAGGTATGGCTGGTATCTACTGTCCCCATCACCAGGTAGGTGACCATGTACATGACATCGACCTTGGATCTGGCTCTGATTCTAGGCTAAAAAGGACATGTGCAAGTGGACCCTGATCTATTCTCGGACTGTTAAATCACTCAGAGCTGTCAGCTCTAACTAAGCCTGGAGCAAATCCCAAGGGATACAAGCCAATCAGCCCGGACCCAGCCATCATTCCCAGAAGACTTACCTCCGTCAACGTAGAGTGACCAGAAGATGACCCGGTAGCCTTTGAGGACCCCATTGAGGGTGCTTCGTGGGGGTTCCGACCAGGAGATGACAGCCACATCAGAAGTGATGGACAGAGCTCGGACATTCTCTGGGGGCTGGCTGGGCACTGCAGAGGCGGGAATCAATGGTTAGTCAGTTATGGTATGAGAGACAGCATGATGTACGTGTCTCAGACTGGGCCCTGTTGCCCTACACTGTAGGGATATTGCGTTAGGTGAGTGGAGGGAGTGAAGCACTTAGATATCTCTCCAGTCTCAGCCGCCAGCTTCTAGGGGGCAAGGTGGTCCTGGTTCTGTTACATTCAGGAGAAAGGGAAGAACTTGGGCGTAGACCAGGCATCTCCTCAGTAGGCCATAACAGAGAGCCCACAAAATGGATGCGCTGGCTTGGGAGGCCAATCAAGTCCCAGTCAGTATCTTAGCTGAGGGCTGCTAGCTCCTTGGTGCTCACTGACCATAGATGACCTGAACCCAGGTCTGACCTGGGGGATTCCTTGTTCTGGGGCTAAGCTGAAGGGAAAGAAAAGAAGAAAGGGGCTCTCAATGGAACTTGGTATAGGGTTTGAAAGTTCCCACGGAGATTACCAGGACTTCTGGAAGTTACTTCTTGACCCGTGTCTACTTAAGAGCATGCTCAAATGTCTGGATGTCCTAAAACCACAGCATGAGGCCAACGTGGGTGATTGCTTGCCGTGACTCTGATAGCTCCCTCTGTGGCTCTTAAGTCCCTTATCTTGGGTTAACTGTGGGCTACTTGCCCTTTCTCACAATGGGAGCAAAACACTGGGGCTTTTTCTCTGCTAAGAAGAACTTCAGCAACACTTTGTGCTGGCTTCCAAGGAGCCCAGGGCAGAGGGAAAGAGCAAGTCTGATCTGCCGTGAACGGGAGAGAGGAGGCAGAGGCTGGAGGGAAGGTAATTAGATCCCGTTGCCCCACAAGAGGCAACTCTAATTTTTATGAGCATTTAAATGATAATACATCATCCTAACGATCCTCTTTGAGAGTGATTATTGTTTCATATTACTTAGGTGTAAAAATATAAGCACCATGTAATTAGGGACCCAGTGTAATAAACTAATACAGATCGCCCGTTCGAACAAAATGAAGGTAATACAATTATGGAAAAGACACTCTTGCTAAGGCAGGGGCCCTTGAATACCCCAGGAGGAGTGCTGATATTGCCAGAAAACGATCAGGATCTGACAGGCTAACGAGGGCCTTAATTAAGTATGAAGAACTGCTGAGCAACTGCACGGGGAGACTTTCTTCCCCTCTCTTCCTTTGTTTAGAAAAGGACTCTACAGCCCGAGCTGAGTCCTCTCTGGCGGAAACTCCAAGGGCCCTGTCTGTGCGACAGAGGCTCTCCTCCTCTGAGGTCCTGGTCTGGACTGTTTGGGGATGAGGGATGAAGGATGAGAGTTTAGGGTGGGGCAGGCTGGCCTGGGCTCTGGGTTTGGGCACTGACTCCAGACAGACCTTCCTGGAGTGTCTTGCTCCCAAGCACAGGGGAAGCAGGGGTTCCAGCTTGGATATTCATCGTGGCTGTTTTATCTATAACTAGATAGGGAACCTAACTGCTGCCAGTCTTGGCTGTACTCTGGGAATTCTGACCCAGCAGCAGCTGCCCCCGCACTCTGCATCATCATCACCTTGGAGTCCCTGTTACAAAGAGCTCTAGGGTCCAGTGAACACTGACAGGCTTCCACACTCCTGAGCTAAGGCACCACCTGCATTGATACTTCAGCCCGGAAGGTGACAAGCTGGTGTTCCTCAGCCCAGCCAGGTCTGTGGGAGAAGCTCGGAGACCAGGACAGTGTGACGGTGCCCCTCCAGGCTCTCTGCACTTCTCTGCTTCCTGTCAGCCTTTCCTCCCCCTTTCCCCACTCAGATCTGGGGTCCCAAAGCTCATCCCAAAGCTCAGCTGTACCCTAGAACAATGAGAAGAATCTGGGAACGGAGGCCTAGAAACCAGCATGTGAAAGGTCCAGACAGTGCCAAGGTTCAGAACGGTGAGGACAAGCTTCTGCAGGGTTTCTGGCCCGACTCCCTCTCAGTGGGGCTGCACTTCCAGAAAGGAAGAGGAGAGAGCACACCTAAGCTCAGGGCCTGGCCCCACAGTGATGGAGTGCTTGGATTTTTTCAGCAGGGGCACCGCACCCTCTTCTTCTGGGAAAAGTAGACTCAAGATCCAGACAGTTTTCATTCTACCTCCCATTTTCAATTGGGATGGAGGAAGAAGCTTTGGAGACTCTTCTGCATCTCCTTGATTCTGCTTTCTAGGCGTGTGTGTGTGTGTGTGTGTGTGAGAGAGAGACAGAGAGAGAGAGACAGAGAGAGAGACAGAGAGACAGAGACAGAGACAGAGACAGAGACTGACTGCCTGAATCCTCCTCTGGAGGTGTCAAGACCCTACCTCCTATCTGAACCTAATGCAGGGTCAGGCCCCAGCTGATATCTTTCCTGTGTGTGGACCAGGGACATGTTCCTGTTCTTCCCCATCTCTGGAGAATATGGGCACTTTCATTTACTATCAGACTGTGGGGGCTTTTCTAGTTATCAGGATGCTAAGGTTTATTTAGTTAATACAGGGCCTCACTATGTATCTCTAGTTGACCTGGAGCTCACTGTGTAAACCAGGGTGGCTTTCATTTCACAGAGGTCTGCCTGCCTCTGCTTTCCAAGGACTAAAGATGTATGCTCCCTCATTCGGCTATGTTTTTAAGAACCAGGCTCTAAATCCTTCTGCCAACCAGCGGTTAGAGTTTCTTAACTCCATGATATCGTCTTGCACCCTAAAAGCAGATGGGGACACATTGCAGCCTAGAAGAAAAAGGGTAACTGGGCACATCTACATTTTTTTTGAAGGAGAAACTGAATCTAGAATGAGGGGAAAGCTTGGTCAGAGAGGAGATAGGGGACCAGAAGGAAGGAGAGAGATACAGGAATGGGGAGACATGGATAGACAGGCTAATGTCCTACAGTAGGCCAAGGGCAGGCCATCAGCAAGTGAGGGGTAGAGAGTGGTCTCATGGGCTCAGGCTATATTTGTTGAGTGGATCAAGGCCCCTTGGGAGCCAGTCAGTAAGAGGAGATGGGGGGCGGGGTAGCAAGAGTGTTAGTTAGGTTTTGTTAATTTGACACAGATTAGAGGCTCTGGGAAGAGGGACCTTCAGTTGAGTAATTGTCCCCATCAGTAAATAAGTTGGTGGAGCATTTTCTTGATTAGTGGTTGATACGGGAGGAGCCATCTCACTGTGGGCGGTGCCACCTTTGGACAGACAGTCCTGGGTTTCACAAGAAAGCATGCGGAGTACGTCCTAGAGAGAAAGCCATGGCTCCTGCTTTGGTTGATGCCTCTGGGATCCTGCCTTGATTTCCCTCAGTGATGGAGCATGACATGGGAATGTAAGATGAGACTGACCCTCCCTCAAGTTGCTTTTGGGCCATGTTTTATCACTGCAGTAGAGAACAAAGGAGAGCACCCCGGAAGCTCGTGTTGCCTATAGCATCACTGTAGGCCCAGGCCCTGGGTCTGTCTGGCAGAACCTGACCCCCTGCTCCCAACCTTGTGGTTTCCCTCACCATCCTCCAAGGTGGTGGCATTGATCTCACTGGATGAGGGCCCCGTGCCGGCCCGGTTGAAGGCTTGGACCACCACGCCGTACTGAGCGAACTTCTTGAGGTTATCCAGCGTGTAGACCTCGCTGTCCCCCGTCGCCTTCATTTCCACAATGCTGTACTGCCCATTGCTACCGGGGCTGTTCTCCCTGTAGCCAATCTGGTATCCCCGGATGATTCCATTTTGCAGCTCCTTCTTTGGTGCCTGTGTACCAGGGGAAGGGCCAAGGACAAAGACACAGTGACACTTGGAGATGTCTTTGTTCTTAGAGCCATCATTACTCTGTGCCCAGACATTGAAAAGCTCCCGTTTTTTTTTTTGGATTGAACCCTTAGGACTTTATGGCTACCCTGGCCCTCTGTGACCTTGAGTCTCAGATTCAGAACCCATCCTCTCACAGAGCCTTCTATGCTGTTCTTCCCAGACTCGTGTCTGTCACTCTAGTCCCTCTCCTGTCATGTCCTTGAGGAGAGGTCCCTTCTTTATGAAACAGCTTTTAGCTGTGATAAGTGGGTTATTAGTGAGTTATTCTGGCCTCTGATTTTTATTCCTTGGCTTTTGACATTCTATAGAGTTTACTTTTGTGTTTGAACACCTTCCCCAGAGGAACCTAATGTCACAAAGATGAGGTGTATTGACTCTTCAGTGTATCTGTGGCTATAATGATGTCTGTCATAGAGTGTGCTCTGAGTACAGGTGTGTGCGTGTGTGTGTGTGTGTGTGTGTGTGTGTGTGTGTGTGTGTGTGTGTGTGTGCGTGTGTGTGTATAAACCTGGATGCTAAGGGGTCTAGAAGAATTGAACCTCAGACAAAATGATCTGAGGGAGAGAGACGTAAGCAACGAATTTAGATAAAAGAAAGCATTCTGTACTTTCTGTTCACACATACTGGGAGGACCATTATTGATAAAGCTTATGTGGGAAAGTTAGTAGCTTCCCACATCGCTGGCAGGAATGTCAAGTAGTATAACAGTAGTACAATCTGGCTGTTTCTCAAGCAGCCAGACATTAAGTCGCCATATGATCCACGTGATTGTATGATCCTACTTCTGGGTATAAACCCCACAGGACCGGAAGCAGAGACCCCATGTTTCTTGGATATCTGTGTCCACAGCAGCACATTCACAGGAGATGAACGGATCATCGAGATGTGGCTTACCCACACAGTGGAATATTACGCAGCCCGGAAAGGAGTGAAATGCTGACAAAAGTTACTGGATAGATGAACTCAGGCAACACCCTGCGTAAAGTAAGCTAGTCACAAAAGACAGGCACCATAAAGTCCCCGTTACAGAGGGTTCTGGACTGGGTGAATTCACAGAAATGGGAAACACAAGTTTCTAGGGGATGGAAGCAGGGCTTTAGGGCATAGAGTTCAGTTAAGGTAATGGACAAGTATTGAAAAATAGCTCATGGTGATGGCTGCCCAGTTCCATGAATGTGTGAATTGACACTGAACTGTATTTTTTAGATTAAAAAAATCGTATGGTGTGCATGTGGTGTCTGTGTGTGTGCCATTCGTCAGTGAGGGTGTGTGTGTGTATGTGGAGACCTAAACATCTTCCTCCATAATTCTCTACCTTATTTTTGAGGTAGAGTCTCTCATTGGTCCTTCTGTGCTTCCTTTGTTTTGGCTAAACCCAAGAGCTTTCCGTCTCTGTCCCCTGCTAGGCTTTTATGTGACTTTTGGGGTCAGAGCTCAGGTCTTCATGCTTGCCTAGCAAGCAGTTTACCCACGACGCCATCTTCCCAGCCTCCTGAACAGCACTCGTAGACATGGCTACAAAGTGTAAATTTTATACTGAAAAATCTCCCGAAGATAAAAAACCAAAGCATAAAACAAAGAGTTCTTGACTTTTGCCCGGCTCAGATCCTTCTGGGATAGGTTGCATTGCCCCAGATACAGTGGTCAGAGGTGGAGCCATGATGAGGGTGGGGCACAATGAGGGTGGAGCTGTGATGAGGGTGGGGCCTGCGGGCAGCCCAGAGATGAAAGGTCTGAGATGTCAAGAGGGTGGGGATGAAGGACCAATCCCAGGGGGCCAGAAGACCAGAGCAGAGAACATTCTAGCAGCATGAATGAGTCCAGGTTGGGAAACGTTCTCACCCCAAGTTTGAGTCCTGATATAAACTCTGCTGCACGTAATCAAGCACGTATACAGGAGTCTTGAGAGGAGACATAGGCACATGAGCACCAGTATTCGGCAGGATCTTACATGACACCCCCACCCTGGCTGTGTAATCCGTGCCTGTGAGATGCTATGAACACGCGTTCAGATCCTTCCAAACACATCCTAATCCCCACACCTGCCCGTGGCCACATGCGGTTAGATCCTCAAATAGAAACTGCCTTCTTCAGGGACAGGGCCTGCTCAACTTTAAATTGAGATAGCACAGCCACTTCTATGCATATAAAACTAGCTGGAGCCAGGGTTTTCAAGACAATGAAGTTAATTTAAAAGCCCACCTTTTATTGTACTAAAAAATAGTGAGATAAAAAAAACAATTAAGTTCGTAAAATAGCCCCACTGTTTCTTTTAATTCAATGAATGTTTTAAATTAATTGCATTTTTAAGATCACTGTTAACTCAATAAAATTAAGTTTTTAATTTAATGTAATTGTTTTGAACTCACTAAATAGGGGTGTGTGTGTGTGTGTGTGTGTGTGTGTTTAATTGACTTGATGTTTTGCTATTATGGCCGGAATCGTCTTCTCTCTGCACTTGGGCAATTCTACACACTATCCTGAAAAGTGTGACTATCTGTGCAGCTGGGGCTTGTGCACACTCACGCACACACTTAGATACTGGAGGCATACACTCAGCTTCAAGAGCACAATACACTCATTCCTACACACTTCAGACACTCGGCTATTGCATGTACACAGTCACGTCGTCGTACAGTACCACACTGCCTTACACAGCCAGGACTCTATATCCCATGGTCTAGCCCTGTCCGTATCACAGAGGGTTGTCTGCACCACGCATACACGTGTATGCTTGACCCAGGGCTATCTTTGTCTAGTTATATCTCTGTGCACTCGACCGAGGGCTATCTATATCACAACAGACACCTATGCACACGACCCAGGGCCACGCACGCCACGGTATGCTTGTACACAAGACCACAACTACGCACACTGGCAGAAGCCCTGGGCGAGCACTCAAGTGCCCCTGATGTACATCTCCATTTCACGAATTTATACAAATCTTGACATACCTTCCCTCTCTCTCCCTGTCACTCACTTTTCTCTCTTCTTCTTCCTTTTCTTTCTCCCTACATCTCCCTCCCTCCCAAACATGCACACTCGGGATTTAAATCAATCTTAACAATATTTCTTTGAAGCATTAAGAAATCAATAGGGCTGATTGCAAATTTATGTCATAGAGCAGGGGTGATCCATCTCACGGAGAGTCCTAAAGCGGAGTGACTTATCTTTCAAGTGAATCTTTATTTTTCATTAATCTGTTCTCTGTGTGAAAAAAAAAATCCCCATGAGAAGTCAGTGCCCAAATTTATTGACTTGCTGGTTCATTCTGAAGTTCTAACTTTCTAATCAATTTTATTTTTCATTATGAGACTTTTAGAGAAATAAATTTGATTCTAAATTTTTATCGACCTCGGCTCTGGGTCAGAACTTTGTAGCAAATGCCTCGGTGGTGTTTTACACAGTTCTCTGACTCCACCTCGGGGCTCCCTCTGTGTAGTCCCAAGAGATGAGTTCAGAACTGCTGACAGGAGTGGGGGCGGGGAATTGGCCTTACCTTCAGCTTCTGGAAAAGCTCTGGGGCCCAGATCTGAATCTCGAGGGCTTTTTCTAGGGGGCCATGCATCTCTGTGAGGGATTTCTGAATCAGGTTAATGGACATGGGAAGAATGATCCCAAATGTGAGTGGCTCCCTTCATGATGTCCCTACTGAATGAAGAGGAACAAGTGTGCTTGGTGACTGTGCACACTACCTTGTGCTCCTTCCCACTGTGATGGACCGATCCCTCAAACTATGAGCCCAAATTGACCCTCTGTCCTTAATTTGCCGACATCAAATATTTTATCACAGCAGCAACAAAGGGCAGCTGATACGAGGCACCAGGTAGAAGCACATCTTCTGGCCACTTCTCTCAGGAGGGAAGAGACAAGGCTGTCCCTGCTGTGTGAGCGTGCACACACATATGGAAGACTGAAGATCCATGAAGATGAAGTCACCCCAAGGTCCATGTCAAGACTGGAATGCACTTGGAGGACTGAGGTCATGTCCAAAGAAGGCTCCCCAACCCCCAGTATACTGTAGTGGAGAGATTGGTCTGGGAATCCAGTCTGTGTGCCTTGGACTCTGTTATACTTGAGCAACTATAGGCAAGTCACCTCGCATCTCAATACCCTTGGCCTCCTCAGCTGGCTGCTGATATAAGTACCTTTCCAGTCACCCTCAAGAATAGAGAGAGGGCCAGACGAGTTCCTGTCGGAGCAAGTCCTAGGGACTAGATGCTGAAGAGTTTCAGGAAGGCATGAAGTTACTGGGTCATCTGTGTATGTGGAAGGACAGGGGACAGGGCCAGAGCTCCCCAGGAGTACTCCAACCCTTGGTCCTGCTCATCTCTTGGTTCATCCATGGAGCCTCCTCTAAGACATCCTTAAGCAGCAGCTGCCTCAGCTGCCTGTGTTCTCAGGCCCTTGCAGCGCCTGTGCACACTGGTCACTAACCTCTTTTCTCTGAAACCTTCCCCAGCCCTAGAAGGCCAGCTAGGGTTTCAAAAACAACCCCGGGGTGGAAAGATGGCTCAGTGGGTAAAGGCACTTGGTGCTAAGTGTGATCGTTTGAATTGTATCGCACAAACCCATGGGGTAGAAGAAGATAACTGACTCCCACAAATTGTTTTTGCTTTCTTCCCTCAGCATACACGCTGTGGGACACATGAGTGTGTGAGCATTTGTAAACCCCCCCCCCACACACACACTCACACTCCTCTCTGATCTTACCCTGATGCTGTAGGAGGGGAGTGTTGCACAAAATCAAACCGAGTTCCTACCCTCTAGTGTGGTAACATTGGGTTTAAGGATGAACTGCTAGGTGGGCAGAACCGTATCGGCACTGGCAAGTTCTTCATTTCATCCCTTGCCAGGTGTGGTCCCTCGCCAGATGGCCAGGATGTGAGGGAGCAATGACTGAGAAGGGACCTTCCTTTTACCTTCCTCTCCTCCCATCCTCCTCCCACTGTACCTGTGCCTAATGAGAAAACAGACATGGGTACTGTATGAAAAGAGACTAGTGAGCCTGCCGGATTCAGGGGGTTGGAAGAGGGGCAGGCAAGATGGCTTCTCACTTACCTTCCAGGTCACCTGGATGCTCTGTGAAGTCACTGGTTGCAAGGTGACATCCATGGGAGGCCCATCAGGAGCTGGGGACATAGAAGAGGCAACACTAAGTCACGTCTTGGGGGAGGAAACAACCGTGTGTCCTCATGTCCACCCGAAGAACCGTTGAGGAGGGGGAAGTCCACACACAGGTGACAGAGTCGGTGGCCATTTATCAGAGTGGGACCTGGCAGTTTAAACTTTATAATCGTTCATAACATTGTGCTCCGATGTCTTAGGAATGTTTGTGTATCATTTTGTTTTACAATAACACACATAAGAAAGTACAGTAAAGGGAAATCTTGTTCAAATTTTTGTTAAAAAATCTGGGGCCAGGTGGACAGCTCAGCCAGTAAGTATTGTAACTCCAAGGGCATGTGTTCTATTCCCAGAACCTGTGTAAAAAAATTTGAGTGTAGTGGTTAACACTGCCAGCCCCACCCCCAGACAGGCAGAAGCAGATAGATCCCTGGGGCTTGCTGGCCAGCCAGCTTAGTCTGTTTGGTGGATTTTAGGACAGTAAAAGACTTTGTCTCAAAAAAGGGTGGATAGTACCTCAGGAACCTACCTGAGGCTGTCCTCTGATATATACCCATCTATAAGGGTGTGTGAATCTGCTTGCTCCCTCCTGACACCCCAACATACCTTACACACACACATGCACACACACACACACACACACACACACACACACACACACACACACACACACACACACACACACACACACACACACACACACACACACACACACGCAATGTGACAAAGGCCACTGCCCCAGAGGACTCAGACTATTTGCCTTGCAGAGCCCTGCATCTTTCCTACATAGGCTGGAGCCCAGGAAAGCAAGACAGGACCACGGACAGCTCCTTCCCCATTCCCCCCAAACCAAGAGGGAAAAAACCGGTAGAACAAAAACAACCCCTCAGAAAACTGTGGCCTCTCTTTGACTCACAAAAGACATTTCTGGATCTCTCTCTCTACCCTCTCCAAACTACAAGCCCAGTGTGAATTAGCAGGGTTGGTGGAGATGGTGTCCGTAAGTCCCAGGACTGTGGGCAGCGGGGGCGGGGTAGAGGAGAGGTGCTCACCGGCTTCCTCTGTACTGATAGTAAGCTCCTTGCTCGGCTCGCTGCGCCCAATCTTGTTGAAGGAGTACATGCGGATGCTGTACACCGATGCTGGGTGTAAATCTACGATGTTCGCCTGGTTGATGGTTGGGGAGATGTTACGGGTGGACTGCTTAAAATCCCATGAATCTGCAAAGGAGACAACCATTTCAAAACACACCCAGCCTTGAGAACTCTGGGACCTGTCCCCACCTCAGCCTCAAGTGTCCACCTATGCTAGTTTTTGGATGCCAGAGGGGCCCAGCTTACATCAACAGCAGAGAGAGAGGAGAAGCCTTAGTAATTTCACAGGGACTATAAAGGGTCCTTTGAAGAAGCTCCAGCTTGGGAGAAGCCAGACTTCCCTTTGTCCTGCAAGCCTGTGAGCTGAACTGAAGATGAGAACAGATAGGATGCTTTCTAATGTCCACTAAGGTCATCACTTGCTCAGTAACCCCTGGTCTGCTGGACGGTGCCTTTCTTATTGCATCTTTTGGTACATGTGAGATTTACCATCCTCACTGTGAGATACCCATTCATCCAGCATCCCTGTGGGAAAGGGGAAGTGAGGACCCCTCCCCCTTCCCCCTGCTCTCTGCTTCTGTATCTCCCTTCCTTGTGCACCTGTGACAGGATCTGAGAGTTCTGTGTGAGGCTGGAGGGGACGGATCAAGTGCCAGAGTGCACAGCCCAACCCTACTCTCTTTCCTGCAGCAGCTACAAAGATGTAAGGTAGCAGAATCTTCAGAACGAGGGGCCAACAGAAAGGATTAATGTGTTCACAATTCAATTCATGCAAGGAGACTGGCAGTCCACTCCAGGGCTAATGTTTAGCAAAATTGTAGAACACGGAAAATGCCAGATAAATGCAACTCAGGGATCCTGTGGCTGTAAACATTATGCATCTCCAGAGGAACTCAGCCATCCACCCATGCTTGCTGTCCCCACCAGGGGACTCTAGAACAAGATGAAGCAGGGTTGCAGTTACAATGATGGCTGAGCCAGGACTTTCCCAACCCAGAGGGCTTGATCAAGTGCCTCCCTCCTCCTTAGCACTTTGGGGGGAAAATGGCAAAGACCCAGGAATCCAGCTGAGAGTAGAGCTTAAAAGTGTTTTCTGGGCATGGTCAGATAGCCCTGCTCATACTGATGGGCTGTGCTTGGAAATCCACTGTGGCATGCAGTGTTCTGGAAAAGTCTCAGTGGGAAAGGTTAGGCCACATTTCCACAGTTTAATTCTGAAGGCAGGAAAGGAGGTTACAACTGTAGGCCGATTTTAGGAAGATATTTTAAATGCATGTGTGCACCCAAGTGTGTTAGCATGTATGCATGTGTGCACCCAAGTGTGTTAGCATGTATGCATGTGTGCACCCAAGTGTGTTAGCATGTATGCATGTGTGCATCCAAGTGTGTTAGCATGGATGTGGAGGCTGGGGGATAATCTCAGTGTTCCTCAGTTACCTTCTATCAAAGGGTTTTTTTTTTTCTTTTTTGAGACAGGGGCTCTGACTGAACCTAGAAGTCACTATCAGGTTAGACTGCTTTGCTTGTATGCTCCTGAGACCCCCTGTTGCTGCCTCCCCTAACTGGGTTGCACGTGTGTGCCACTGTACTTGGCATTTTAATGGGGTGTCTGGGGATTGAAGTCTAGACCTTGTGTTTGCTGCTGAGTAGGCTAGCTCTCAGCCCTTAAGAAGATTCTTAAGACTCTCTGTTACGTTTTAAAATAAACGCATGGATCTCTGTATGTGCGTGCGTATGAGTACACACATGTGTGCACGCAATACAGGGAATCATGTGCGTATGGAGGTTAGAGGACAACTTGCAGGAGTCTGTTTTCCCTACCATGTGAGTTTGTTCACTGAGCCAGCTTGACAGTCCAAAATACACATATACATGCACGCACACATGCATACATACATACATACATACATACATACATACATACATACATACGCACACACATACATTTATGTATGTAGCCTGAACACATCAGAATCCTACGATTTCATTTCTGGTTAAATGAGGTCTTGATTCCTTTAGAAACACAGCTTTCAGCTGCACAGGCTTAGCATCTGTGGAGGGCATCGGCCCAACTCCAGCCTGTAGTTTTGCATTTAATTCATCGGTTGCTGGAGCCAAGCTAATGACGTGGCAGTCTGCGGATGCTCAGAAACACATTATTTTCTTCTTGTCTTTAAAAACACCCCAGCCACCCAGAGAGCCACTCTGTGGCTGACAGGTGAAGCTAGAATTGCAAATAGCAGGTCCCTACCTGCTGTGGATGCCCGTTTGATTCAGGATGGAACGGACTAGCCATGGGGAGGCAGGTGCTCATGGCTCTGTATGTGGGGTCCTGGGAGCTGGTGCCAGCTCACAAATCACATTGGGTTTGCCCGTGTTTATGGGAGCGGGAGAGTGATCAGAAGTCAGTGCATTCATTTTTGATGAGCTCAGGCAAAGGGAAGAGCCACGTGGGATGTGTCTGAAAACAGGGGCCACAAAGAGGTACTGACATCCGCCAGGCACCTGTCGGTTCCAGGGGCAGCGGTGGATGGCTTAGAAATGCACCATTGACTCGTCGTGCCTTCCTCTGATGTCGGGGCTGTATTTCCACTGCACAGGAGCCTTTGCAGCAGCAAGTCCCATCACCCGCTTGGCCTGTCAATGGGCCCTGCCCATCTCCTTCTCCCTTTCCCCCTTTCTCTGAACCGCTCCTCTCTAGGCTTTCTGAGAAAGCTCTTGGATTCTGCTTCTCTCCTGGGCCTGTTCTGCTGGCAGTCTGCAGCTGCAGCCCCCTGAGCCTAACCTCAATGGACGCTTGCTTCCAGGTTCCAACCTATGCCTTCCTCCTCACACACCACGCACTCCTCATACACAGGCTTTCCCTTCTCTCTTCTCTACTATCAGGTCTGATAGCTTTTATGCCCCATGTGCTCTTGACTATATAAGGGCTCTCTCCATTGATATCCCTAACCTGGCCCAAATCATCATTGTCATCTCTCGGTTTTCTCTCTCAGTCTTCTCTCCAGCTAATTGCGTGTCTGCTACCCCTCCCCCTATGGGCCCCATGGCTGTCATTCCTCCTGCATATATAGCTGAGCCCCTCTCAAGGGCATGTACTGTACTTAGGCTCCTTTCAACGCACAGACCAGATCCTGCCGTCTCCTCTCACGAAGCTCTTCAATCTCTTTCCCTTGCTACTGGGTAAAGAGGAAGTTTTACAGCAGGACCAAGCCCTGTGGCCTGGATCATGTCCCTCTCCTCAGCCTCCCAAGGAGCATACACTGTAGCCATTGCACAGCATCATAGTTTGAAGCTCGCTGTTTTAGGAGCGTTGCCCAAGAAGGCCCCCAGTCCTCTGAAGACAGGAGTCATGTCTAAGGCTTTGGTCCTTACCCCCGCATTTCAAGTATTGACTTCTCAAAACCTATCACTGGCTTTTAGATCAGAGCCACCTTTTTGGGTTTTTACTTTGAATTTGGAGTCCCTCTGGGTTTTGCTTTCCTTCCCCTGCCTTCCTCATTTGCCAGTCTCGGAATGAAGGGGATTGTCTGTCCCAGATAGCAGCTCCTCGCCTTCTCCTATCCCTTGTTTGTAGGTAGATTTGACCTTGTGTCCCCCTCCCCCTTTTATTTTGTTTTTTTTCAAGACAGTTTCTTTTTGTACCCTTGGCTGTCCTGGGGTTTGCTCTGTGGATCCTCAGACTCACAGAGATCCTCCTGCCTCTGCCTCCTGAGTGCTGGGATTAAAGGTGTTCCCCACCACCGCCTCGCTCCCAAATCATTTTTTTTTATGTTGGCTTAGAACACCTGTCTCCCGGAGACCCTTCATGGCTAATGCGTCCGAGTCATGTTTGGAGGGCTCTCCTGCGTTTCCAGACTTGATCATGGCCTTCTCTCTGACGCTGAACAGTTCAACTCCGGGGCCTGTTTTCTTCTGCTCTCTTTTCTGCTCTCTGGGAGCCCTGTGCTGGATTTGTTGAAGATTGTCTCTTTAATATTCCCTTTCATATGTGCCTGCCTTGCCCACATTAACATATTTCATTAAGGGCTCTCTCATCCTTCCTTCATCAAAGGGTTTATGATGCAAAATGTTCTCCTTAAAAAGTAAGGAAGTGGCTGGGGAGATGGTTGTGCCTATTTCTCAGAAGGCTGCTCGCTGAGAGGAGCCTGGGCCTTGGCCGTTCCAGATGCCACTTCACTGCAGAGGGTTCAGGGGAAGACAAGATGCCTTGAGGGGAACACGAATCCAGCCTCTGCACCTGATTCCTCCTCGAGTCCCACTTCCAAAGCACGCCTCCTGCACGGCACTCTCTCAGTGTCACAGGGATTCTTGGGGGTCACAGCAGCAAATGGCAACATCTCACACCTCAGTTCCCACAGAACAACACTTGAAACCATGTTACCATGGGGCCAGCACAGTCCCCAAGCTGGCTGGCCCCTAAGACAGTGTTCTTGGCTTTGAGGGCGATCCTCAGACAAGCCAGTCCCCCTGTCCTGTGCTTGGTGAGCAGAGGCAAATGTGGCATCTGCATTTTTCAGTGCGCACAGCACCGTCTGACAGATTTGTGTGGACGGTGCTATTTATCATTCAGACTCATGTATTATTACTCTACTGCCTGGGGCCGGGAAAAGACAGCGTGAACATGGTGGCTTAGAAAGGGCAGGCTTGGTAATTTCCCTTGGAAAATTAACATGATGAGCAACGTGGCAGAAAACCTGGCCAAGGTGCGGGGCATCGTGAGCAGACGGTCGAGACCCAGCTTGGGTGTGGTCTGGGGCAGGAGGTGGGGGGGCAAAGACACAAAAAGAGAGCCATGGAAGTTTTCATGTTCCATTCATCCTCATCACTTCCCTGAGAATAAGGGATTCCCATCTCCACTTTGCAAAGGGTTAGGCTTGTGAGCTTGTCTAGCCTTTAAGAGGCCCTGGCTGCTTTAGTCCCCAACACCACAAAACAAAAGGAAAAGCAAGAATTCTGTTTACGGTACTGCACACTCATAATCTTAGCATTTGGGAGGCTGAGGCAGGAACATAGCAAGTTTGAGGACAGCCTGAGCCCTCCAGAGAGTTCTAGGCCAGCCTGGCTTCAGGGCAGGATCTTGACTCAAAAATCACCCTACCTTCTATGAAAAATGAAGAGAGATGCTCAAAGATGCTTTAGAAATCTTGCTAAAGGCCACACAATTCTGATATTTGGTCACTCTAAGTCTACAGTTTTAGGAATGATTGACATTAGATAACACACATGCATGCGCACACGCACACGCACGCACACATAAGCACACACATGCGTGCACACACACACATGCCCACTTCCTTCTTTTGAGTCATTCTTCTGTTCCCTTGGATACAGCCCTCCGTCCTCATGCAACACAGTTAACAGTGAATTGCATTTGATTGGATAGTGCTGTGTAATGGTTCTGAAAGTGTGTGCGCGTGCGTGGGCCGTTACGTTCCCTCTCCAAGGGCAACGTTCTGCTTCCTAATTCATTCTCTTTTCTCTACTACATGACTTTTGCATGATTCTGGGGGCAGTGGGAAGATTGGCACGCGCGGTCCATGTGGCTGACTGACAGACATAAATTTCAGCCTGTGAGTCCCATGGGGCTCTAAACTGCCACATGAGGCTTTTGAGCTATCGGGGGAGGGGAGAGTACAGCTGCCAAGGGCTCCCTCTAGCCTTACACCAGCCGCTTCTAGAATTCTCCACAACCTTCCTCCATCAGACATTCTTCATTCTGCACCCACTTTATAGACCGAGAAACTGCGCCGTGCTCACATCCTTTGTCTCGGTGACAGCGAACTAATGTTCTCATGGAGCCCTTGCACCAATGTGCCAGGATGGGCCAGGTGCTTGGGTAGGTGGGCTCTTCTGGAGCCGGCCTCTGGATCTCTAAGTGTGCAAGGCTTGTGTGTGCAGGGGACATCTGTGAAGCTTTACTCCAGCCTTCCCGCTCCCGTCCAGCCTACTCCTCACGGCCCTTCTATTCAGTAAGAGTCAGAGGAGGATGGGGTTGGGAGATGTAGTATGGACATATTTAAGAATACCAGTTTCACGGGCTGCCTCTCTTAGGTGATGCTCTCAGTGAGTGTGGCTCCTCTGAGCCAAGCAGTGCCCTAGGAAGGGTTTCCATTCATTCAAGAGGTTCGTCTGGGGAAGGGGCGAGTTAGGGAACAGGCAGCAGCGCAGTCCGGGAGGAGGGCAGAGCAGCAGTCACAAAGAACACAGGAGCAGGGAGCCAAGATCTCCTGGGCACCCGCTACCCACTGACTGGGCACCATCCCACAGGAGTGACATGTGCCTCTGGGACGCTCGTGCTCAGCTTCTCGAGAGGCCTGGATGTGAGTCAGACACACCCAGCCTCCTTGCACCGCTGTCTCTACCGTTACCATCTACAGCACTTCAAGTGCCTCTTTGCTCTGCTCTTGGATGTCAGCTTTTAGCATGCATCCATCCTCGGGGGGTAGGGGGTGGGAGCTATGCTGTTCCAGCCTCTTGGGAGCTCAGACATGGTTCCACAGAGCAGAAGCTCAGCTTGAAGGCTGTCCTCCTATCCCTGCTCCAAAGCACACCGGCGGCCATAGTGTAGTGCCCGTGCATGGGGTCTGTGGAGCCTAAGCTGCTCCTTGCCTGGCTCCGAGCTTCTGTTTTCTCTGCAGGCAGCGTGTTCTGTCAGTTAGTCCTCCAGACGTCGCTTAGAGAGGTGTCCACCAAAGACCAGGCAGGGCCCTTCCTGATGATCCTTGGCAGGTGTATTTCTTCTTGGCATTCAATGTGATGATCCCTGGGCGTCTGTCTATAGCTAGACTGGGGCACGTCACAGTGCCTCGCAGTGATTTGGCAGCAGCATAGAGCTTCTGGGGCTGTAGAAGGCAGCTCTAGGGAAGGTCTCTGGGAGTAGGGACCCAGTGATCCCATAGCACTGATCTCCAACCCACTTGCCTTCCTAAACCAAGACCGTCCAGGTGACCCCGCAAACCCATGACATCCCCACAGAGCACTTGACGCTAAACACCTCTAAGTCAGACCGTGAGTGAGAATCATGCTCCAATAAGACAGTAATTATTATTATGGGCGGGACCGATCTTTCCCTGCCACCGGTGTATCTCAGTCTCTACCCTAGCTCCCGAAGTTAGCCATTGTCCCCTCTCTCTGGGGGAGTGACTGTACACGTGACGGGTGCTGGTGATTCTGTGGCAGGTGGGTGCTGCTCCTTCAGAGAGGCACAGGCAGGCTGTGTGCCACGAAAGGCCCCAGAGGGCAAACCCTTGCCATCTGCATCTGTCCCAGCACCTACCTGATTTGTTCTTGTACTCGATATCAAAGCCAGTGATGATACTGTTTCCATCAAATCTCTGAGTCCAACGCAGGTTCATGCTCCGGGCCTTCACCTCCCGGATCTCCAGCTCTGGGGGGTCAGGGGGCTCTGGGCGGTGACAGAAGAGGAACAAAGGTGAGATAGTAGCAGGCAGCTTGGCTGTGGGCCTCTGGGCCCTAGAGAAGGTGAAAGGGCGGGTGGGCAGGTGAATGTACCTTGCACAGTGAGCTGGATCAAACCCCGGTCCTCTCCGTATGAGTTGATAGCATGGCAGCTGAAGAACACGGAGTCCCCACGGTCGGCTGGCTTGAGCTGAGACATGACCAGTAGGAAGAGGAAAGGGAGGAGACAGGAGGGTATTTTAGAGGGGGGCATTTAGGGGGACTGGGAGGGAGGTTCAGAGGGGTTCTAGCTAAGACATCCCCTTGCAGAAGGATGTGTGCCCTGAGGACTCAAGCAGGGAGGAGGGTCATGAAAGAGACTGGGAACCCACATAAAGATTGCTGTGGTTGTCAGAAAGAAGACTTGAGGTTCTGGTGCAGAAATTTTTGGGTGGGAATGGTAGGTACCTTAGAAGGGGCAGGGAAGGGCTTCCGGCCTCCCATTTGCCTCCCTTGGATAGAGATGGACGGTGTCCCTAGGCTTGGGACTGGGCACCCACCTTAAGCGTGGAGACCACCTCATCGCCATTGTCCTTGGTAGCAATGGCATACCGCATGACACGGTCGGGATCAATGACGGTGTCCCCCTTCTCCCAGCGGATTATGATGGGCCGCTCGCCACGCGCAGTGCAGTTCAGCTCCTTGGCGTGGCCCTTGATGGCGATAGTGGTGTTGGGGTGCGACGTGATCATGGCTGGGACTGAGGAAGAGGAGGCAAGGGGATGTGAATATTCCAAGACCAGCCTGGGGGAGGTGGGAGTTGCTTGTGTGGCAGAAGTTCTGTCCCTCGCTCTGTTCCACCCCTGGCTACCCTGGATGTCCCACCTCTAAGCTCTGCCCTTTGCTGTTCAATCTCAGAGGACTTCCTCCCAGGAAGGGGCACCCTGTTCACCTGTCCCTGAAGCCCCTTGGTATCCAGGCCTGGTACTTTCCTCTCCTTCCCCTTTCAGTTCCAGGACCCTTCTATTGACACCAGTTTATTTTACATGTGCGACATAGTTACAAAGAAAGCCGGTTATATTGAAATACGGTTATGCAAATATTAAAAACACTAACAAGCAAACTTTGAATATTGTTTATCACACACCGGTATGTTCTGCTCTCATACTTTATGAGATGAGATCTGGTGGCAGGCCTTATAATTACTATCTTATATTACCCCTGCTTTTGCAGCTGTGGTGAGCACAAAGGCTATTCTGAGAGTTCCACAATAAATATGACATGAAAATATCTGTGCATCTCTATGGGTGACAGTCATACACACACACACACACACACACACACACACACACACGTGCATGCACACACACGTGTGCACATATACAGGCAGGTACACACACTGTCACTGCTGTGGTTTGTGGCTTATGTTCACTGGGAATCACTACATTTCAGTTTGAGGCTAACATCAAAAAGATGTGATTTCTCCACACTCAAACATTTGGCCCCATGGAATCATCTCTGTAGATGTCTGGGGCTTCTGTGGACCCCAGGTTCAGGGTCATGCTCTGAGGCCAGGGTCTCTGCTTGTCAGAGGGGCTGAGGTGTGTTTAGCTCCAATTTGTTCCAGGGGATGCCTGGTAGGGACATTATGAAAGAACTTCTAGCGGCAATAGGAGGGTCCACCCTCCCTGCCCCACCTGCTGATCCTGTGGTTTCACCCAGGCAGGGCCAAGGCCCTGAGTGGTCCCTAAGATGCCCTTTCCACTCGCATGACAAGGGGCTTTACCAACAGCTGGGCCCACTATGGACTTACGTGTCTTGACTAGAAACAGGGAGGGAGGATGGGCAGAATCTCTGAATCTTGGTCCACACCCTTGGGCTCCCACTTGACCATGAAGCACTGTGCCACACCTTGGGTAACACATTCCTGACATCCCAAATGGGGGGACTGGGAAGATAGAGCTAATTGTGGGCAACAGGATCAGGGGAGACATCTGAGGAGTGTTTCTAGAAATGTATGAGAAGGCACAGTCCACACTCGCCAGGAGCCTTTCTCTAAGGCCTAGGATGTGGAGTCTGCTCACAGTGGGTTCTGCAGATCACAGAGCAGCTCACGGTTGACCATCACTGGCTTGTTAGTGCGATGGTGGGTGAAAGAGACCCTGTCTTCTCTTGTCTCAAAACTTGGTTGACTGACATAAAGCCTGCTCCCTTCCAATGGCTCCTCCCGTTTTCTTGTGCTTGTGTGTGTGTGTGTGTGTGTGTGTGTGTGTGTGTGTGTGTGTGTGTGTACCCCAGAGCCCAGGAAGAGGCCACAGATTGATGTCAGTTATTGAACTCAGAGCTCACCAATTTGGCCAACCAGTCTGACCAGGGATTCCACTGTCTGTTTCCCCAGTGCTGGGGTTACAGTGATGCCATCATGCTCAGCTGGGTTTCGGGGATCAAACTCAGGTTCTCTTGCAACCAAGTCACTCTCCAGCCCTAACCCCCCTTCCCACTTTAATGGCTAGCGGAGACACTGGTCTTTCCAACTAACTCTTCACAGACAGCAGAAAGGAGAAAGGAGGAGTGGACCTGGAGGGGTCTAATCTCAGCTACCAACTGAGGGTGGAGGGATGATTTGAACAAGTGGAGGACAGCACCTGCTCCCTCAGGCTCCCCGAGATTACACCTCACAGCCAGCTATTCCCTCTGAGGCCTCCATGTGTCGATCTGATGCAGGGTGGGGCTGGGGGCAGCCCTAGCCCCAGGCCCCGTACCAATGTCTTAGCACATTCCTCTAGTCCAGGCTCATCAAATAACGAAGCAGATAAACTTTATAATGCACAGCATTACACCAGAATATACAATAAAACGCGAAAGACAAATAACGAGGTGTAAGTTATAATGAAGAAAAAGCCTGCAGTCAGAGACATCCAAGTATGAATTATTGACTAAGGTTTTACACTCTCAAGGATGTGCGCAGGAATATTTTTCCATCAAAGATTTGCATAATTCACTCGTATAAACCTGGGTGGAATATAGAGTGAGATTTTACATCGACAAGTCGAGCCTTGCACTGCAGATGCCTCCATGTTTTACGGGGAGGGTGGGAATGCTAGGGTAGGGGCGATGCAGCTGTTTCTGCAATTCCCGCAGGGAATGAGCAAGGCCTGGATCTGAATCCCTGGGTGGGTCTAGGGCCTAAGGTAGATGGGGGAGAGGTGATCTTATTCATGACTCTGCGTGTGTGTGTGTGTGTGTGTGTGTGTGTGTGTGTGTGTGTGTGTAGAAAAAGGAGGATGGGGGCAGCTTTAGCCTTTGCACAGGGTAAAGTCTGGAAGGGGAGGGGGACAGGGAGGAATAGTCCCAGGGAAAACATCTCAGCTCTGAGCCATGGTGAGAAGCTTGCTCATCTGGGCTCTGCCTTCCATGCAGGCCTCCAGTACCTTGTGTCAAGACACCTTCTATCCAGACACGACTTCATGCTGGGGCGTGCACCTTGCCAATCAGAGCACAGACCCCGTGTCAGATCCCACTCACCCTGTGGGTGCCGCACCTTTGAGCAGCGTACAGCCTGTGCCTCTGCTTCGGGTCACTTGTGTTTCCAAGCCGGGTTACCCAGAGACAGACTTATGGACAATCAGGGACAGCAGTGTCTCCAGAGATCTTCGGCTCCTCAGCCCTGCATAGCAACCACATCTGGGGCTGGCTGCCCATCGTCCGGTTGGCTGGATGCTTTTACAGTAACAAGTGCCCGGCACCACACCCTAGGGCTCTCCTGACTGCTAGCTCAAGGAAGCCATTGAAGGTGAAGAGGAGCGGAGCTTGAAGAATTTGGGGGCCAGGAGGCCTGACCTCCAGACTTGTCCCTACCAGCTTTGTAGGCCTCCAACACATTAAATTTGGTGTCCCTGTGTCCCACAGAACGGCTGTGGGGGCACAATAAACATATGGGTACTCGTAGGGCACCTGCCCTATCAGGCTCCATTTCCACTCACAAGTCACCCGTGTCCCACGCCAGCTCTGAGGGAAGCATTAACTAGGCCCACATGCACCAAACTTCTGGATTAAAATGTTTCTGGTAGATGATTCCACAGAATCACAGTGCCCAGATAAAGACCCACTCGACCGCACTGTATCCGTCAGCCACACGCATTGCTGAGCATCTGAAACATGGCGGGGCTGATTGAGAGGCACTATAAATGTAAAACAGACAGCAGACTTCAGAAATGTAAAGAGACGAGGGACATAAGACAGCTCACTTACGTTTTTATACTGGTGATGTATGTTGATACTGAGTTAAATGAGTGGTAGGATTACAACTTGTAATATTCTGTACAAGGGAAGAGACTTAGGCTCTTTAGGGAAGCCATTCGCCCCAAGGTCACTCCGATCGATAGCAGGCAGAAGCGCCCCTGAAAAGAGGGGGGAATGCTGAGCACAGTGGAGTACATCTGTAGCCCCAGCTATTGGGTTGCTGAGGCAGGAGGATTGTTCGAGACGGTTTGAGTAGTACAGTGAGGGCCACAAAGCAGAAGGAGGATGTGGAGAAGGTGGAGGAGGAAGTACAGAGAAGGAAGAGGAGAAGGGAGGAAGAGAGGGGCAGGGGGAGGGACTCCAAGACATATCTCGACAGACCATCACAAGCAGTCTTTCTCGTATTCTTGCACATTTACACGGTGCCATTACATGTGAGCCAGTGGGGTTTCTCCCCTATATGCCAAGGCCCTGGTGTGATTGCTTAACTGAGGGAACCATGAGTCGATACTTCCTCTGTATACGTTGTCTATACACACACACACACACACACACACACACACACACACACACACACACACACACGCACGCACGCACGCACACATGCCCTCCGTGGTCCTCTGCAGTGGTAAGCATGCCATATGGCAGCATATTCTGTGTGCTTTCCACGAGTGACCTCCTCAGAGGGACTCTGAGCTATTGTCCCCTATAGCGAGGCCCAGTCCCCTCCTGCTCCCTTTCTAGCTCCATGGCCTCCTTGGCACCTATAGCGCTCTGGTTGCCTAAAGCAACTGCTTCACTTTGGCTAGGCTCTCCTGATGCCAACCACAGGAAGTGAGTCTCATTAGACCCATTCTTCAGACAGAAACCTGAGGCTTCCAGCAGGGGCTATTCGCCCTGAGCTGTGGTGACAGAGCTGGCTGTCTCTCACCATCTGCCTCCCTGCCCTCCTTGCGTGCACTCTGTTTTTCAGAAATGGGATTGGGTTGTCACTAATGTGTGGCCTCTGTGCTTGCTGGTGCAGCCCTGGCATAGGACCCTGGGAAGGGAGGGAAGAACCGGAGTTTTAGGAACCCAGACAGAAGTGGGAATGATTAGGCAGAGGATAGAGTCCTGGGTGGATATACTAATGACAGCCTTGGATTGTCGTGCTGTTCCCTTTAGATGGGGAGGTGACCCTGAGAGACTTGTGGACAGCAGGCCCATTGCTTTCAGCTTTCCATCCCTATGCCATTAAGTGATACTGAGTGCCCAACATGGGACAAATGTTGGTAGAGGGCACAGCAGCAACCTGGTAGATTCCAAGTCATTCCCTGACTCCATGACTATCACATGCAGACACTTCTCCGGCAAGGCTCCCCAGCGGACATGCTCTCCTGCATGCTGCATCCTGGGTCTAATGGGGAGACTCCTGGATAGAAGTCTCTGTGGGCCCTAACCTGGCGCATATCCACGAAAAGGAAGTTCTGTGGTCCTCTGTGACTCCCAGGCAGCATTGATGGCTCATGGGACTCCAGCCACTGCTAGTTAGGACTGAGGCTCTAAATCCTAAATGGTCTCCTCCTTCTCCTGCTCCCATGGGGCCTTACAGGCGGGTGCAGCAGACACAGAGGGGGACCTAGAATAGAGGGCCACTGATTGCAGAGAGCCATGCTTCCTGAGATCCAGGGCCTCCAGGGCTGCCAGCCCAGGAGAGAGGAAATCAATTTCAAAAACAGGACAGTTGTCAGAATCCGATGTTACCGGTTCCGTCTGTGAAATTACTCTCAGGCTGGCTCCTGCTGCCCCTGAGGTCCTGCCTGGACAGCTGCTATTTACATTTTAATTCGATGTGAGAGGCTGATAGATTTTTAAAACACCATGAGACGGACGCTCCCATCTCTGCACCCACATGTTTTGCCATCACTCTCGGGCTCAGAGGTAGATTTTTTTCTTTTTTCTTTTTTGGAACAGGGTCACTCTTCCAGTCTCTCTGGCTGTCCTGGAAGCCACTCTATAGATCAGGCTGGTCTCGAACTCACAGAGATCTACCTGTTTCTGCCTCCCAAGTGCCGGGATGTAGGCTCTAGAGTTCTAAGACACTACACTGTGGACTAAACCTTGCCAACCTGGCTCCTACCTCACTTTCCAGCTCAGCTCCTTCCCCCTTTCCCCAGGTCGCATTTCCTAGGCAGGGATGGGTCTATTCCTTAAGTTTGCAGAACACTGCATTAGGTTTTGAAGAGCACCTCATTCCTTGTGTCAAAGGAAGCTAGTTTAGGATCTCTTCCCCCTTCCCCCTACCTTGCCAGTGTGGAAGCTCAGAGAGGTTAAGCAATCTGCCTGAAGTCACACCATGATGATCTGTAAGGAGGAGATCAAGCCTCTAACAGTTCACCATGCCCCTTTCTTTAGTGTTAGCCCAGACTCCTCCTTCCTGGTTGCACCCCAACATACCCCTGGATGACTTTTGGGGGGAGTCCAGGAGAAGGCAGAAGATAGGAGGTAGATGGGTGTGTGGGGGCAGAGGCCAGTCCTTAAGGGCTGGGTCTACTGCTGGTGCAGGAGTAGGGACTATGAAGCAGGCTTTCTCTGTACCTTGCTCCCTCCCTCTCCTCTATGGTGACAGGAGCTCAGCTGCCTTTTCTGACAGTCCTCAAGCCACTAGGGAAGGAAGCTTCGGCTATGAATCCCCAGTAGAGAAGCGCTGCCCTGCGGGAAGAAACGGAAGACAAAGGCCGCTTGGCTTGTCGGAGTCTGAGTGGTTGACAATGAGGCTCCTGGGTGCCAGTCACAGAGAAAACTCGATTTGACTGAGGGCTTACTATGCACCAGGCACTGGGAATGAAGATATTTGATCCTCACAGATGGGGAAACTGAGGTTTGGAGAAGTAAATAGACTATGGTCACACAGCTAGTCAGAGTCTGCTTCAGGGCATTTGGGAACTTACCGGCCCTGTGACATGGGACAGAGGAACAGGGTGGGGCAGAGCTTAGGGGCCATCGAAATAGGTGCCTGGCACTAATATGCCAGAGCTGTGGTGAAGGCTGACTTGGGGACAGAGGACTGGCTTAGAAATTGAGAACCAAGGATGCTCTCCCAGATGGGTGTTCTAGGGATGGTCCAGGAAGTTTTCATACCTGTTGACACTGGAGAATTATTACGGAGCTTAATAACTAACTCATCATGGGACATGTAGTTCAGTTGGTCGCGCTTAGCATGTGTGAGGCCCTGGGTTTAATCCCCAGCACCACATAAACTGGGCAAAGTGGCCCAGGAGGCAGGAAGATCAGAAATAAAGGGTCCCCTCCAGCTATATAGTGAGTTTGAGGCCACTGTGTGCTACAAGAGACCCCGTCTTCGCACGAACAAAACCCTCAAAGTAAAAGAAACTTACCATGGTATAGACTCCACCCTTAGAGGTTGTAACATGATGGGTCTGGGTGGAAACACCCTCAGCCTGGTGGTCTTTACACGGCTAGGGTATAGTACCACAGGGTCAGATTCCTGGTCCTTCCCTTGCCTCAGGCAGAAAGTCCTCAAACCCACCACAATTAGAAGTATGATAACAAAGTCAGTCTTTACTACCACCCAGGGAGGGCCTTGGCTTTTTTAGGAAGTCTTTCTGACAGCGCAACTTTAATCTCCCAGGTCTTTCTGTTGAAAAAATGTCTCAGGGAGATGAAATGGGTTTCTGGCAGCCCCCTTCTTTGCCCTCTGGTGGACAGCTCTCAGAGATAGCAGGTGCCCTGGAGCAGAGCTCTGAGCTCTGTATACCCAACCTGTCAGGGGAGAAAGTGTCCTCCTCCTCCTTCTCCTCTTCCTCTCTCTGAGACTCTCAAGCCTTTTGTTTTCAAAAGGATTACATGCAGCCTGAGAGGTTGCAGGGTGGGGGATTCCTTTCCCTCAAACCCAGTGTGTTCTCCCTCCCCACAAAGCCCGTGTTTCCCTCCGTGTTAACAAGCTCCTTGACAAGAACAGGACCTGCTTGGCAGTGTGAGATAAGCCACCACAAAGGGGCATCGTTGGCACTTGGGGAGGTGGGAGCAGTTTCTACTCAGTCACTCAGCTCAGCCTCAGTGGCAGCCCAGTTCTGCAAGCGTCCCCTGGGACAGCTTGGGAGGGGGTACCTTCTGGTTGGTGCCTGCTTTGTTTCCCTGTTTCCCTGTTCTTAAAGAGCTAGGCCATGGCGTTGTTAATTTGATTGCACCCGCTCTGGCTTCCTGTCGCCCCTGATTAGGCAAGCTCCACCTGAAGTGTGAGATTGGTTCAAATTGTGTGGTAGCAGCCATCCCTGCCTTGGTGAACAGGCAGGGAGTAGTGGGGAGCTGCAGGCCCCCCAAGACTCAAGCTGTCCACAGTTCAAGGATGCAGGCATCAGGACTCCAGGAAGAGCAAGTGCACAAGCAAAGGATGCTGAGCTCTGGGTCATTGAGAAGTGTGAGACCTTGTAGCCTCAAACCTCAGGCCTGTGTCTGAGGCATGGAGGGTAAAAATGATGCCCTCGGTCCCACCAGACCTTTCTCTGTCCAGCTATAAAATGGGGCAGTCACTTTCTCCCTTGGCTTCTGGCCAAGGGATGCAAGATCAGGAGTGGAGTGGGGGATGGGGACCCACTTTCCCTACTGAGAGTGCTGGGGGAAAAAAAGACAGTAATAATAATAGCTAACATTTATTGAATGCTGATTATGTGCATGCACCGTGGTTAATGCTCTCCACGAATTAGCTCATTAAACCCCTCCCCCACAGCCCTAGGAGGTTTGGGGGGGGTGGTGGTGGCAGTGATGGTTAAAGATGGCTTGGAACTGACAGAATCCTTTCAGAAACAGGAGACATGAACATTTCTCTTTGGCTACTAGGGGAAGGTGTTCTGGGTCATTGCTGAGAACACCTAGGGGCTAGGGTTGCAAGCGTTTCCTGGAAAGGGCCATAGCATCCTAGGCTTAGCTGGTCATTGCACCACCAAAGAAGCCACAAGCAGTAAATCAGGAAGGAAGGAGGGATACAGCCTGGCACTAGCTATGCAGGTACAGGCTAGGTTTGACTCTAGGCCTAGCTTGCTGACCCCTGCTGTGGAGTTGTGAGCACAGGATGGGCTTGAGGACCTTGACCACGAGAGAGTTTTGGCTAAGACACTGTTTGTGGTCAGGGCAAGATGGCTGTGGCATGCCAAGAAAGTTCCTGAAAGTCACCAGTCATGGGAGATGTGGTTCCTAATCAAAGTGTGAGGTGGCCATGCTGGTTTTAGCTAAGAAGATACACAGAGAAGATGACAGGACCCGACAGGGGAAAGCTGTATGGCAATCAGAGCAGAAACTGCAGAGACGTTTCTGCACCTGAAGGAACCCATGACTTGCTGTTATCCCCAAAGAAGCCAGGATGTTTCCCCAGGGAGCCTCAGGGGAGCAAGCACAGGGCTAGTGTCACCCTGTGTCACACTCTCTGGACTGTGAAAGAAGCAGTCTGTAGTGTTTCTGAGGCACTTAGTTGGTAGTATTTGTTGGAGCAGCCAGGGGAAACTGAGGCAGTTCTGGAAGCAGCAAACAGCGCACGGGGGACTCTGTACTTGGTCCATAAGTCTTGATTGTCTTCTAGGTCAGGAAGATGACCAGCTAGTTCCAGAGTGAATTGAGTCCCGAAGGGTCTTGAAGGCTAGCATCCAGCTCTACACAGAAATGTCACCCAGTGTGCTGCCCCAGGCTAGTCAATCACCTCGACTTTGTCATAGCAACCATGCTACCTCTCCATCCCTGTCATCTTTGTGGCTAACACTATGCCATTTCTTCTCTTCAGCCTCAAGCTCTTACCTTCCTCCCAGGTCACGAATGCTTGGCACTGTTCCTTTGAAGTCTTCCTTCCTCTCCAGTCCCTGCTCAGGGTCCTATGCCATCGCTACCCTAGAGGAGATCACGCTCACACCTCAGGGCCACTCTGTAGCCCACTTCTATGCCTCCTCTCCTAGAGGCTTGTAGCTTTGTAATCAGTAATGCCTGGGGGCCGCGATGGAGACTTAGCCTCACCTTTCCCTGTTGAAGACTGCTGAGTTTTGGATACAACTGGAGCGTGTCTCTCCGGTGTTCATTTGTGGAAACCATAGTCTCACATGAGTGTCTGGGGGCCGGGGGGTGGACTCTTGATTTTTGACTGTGGCATTTATAGGTGTGCCCTTGAGGAGGTGATCCTGAGTAGATCGTCAGGGCAAGTAGGGCCAATGATTGAATTTTTGTGGAGTTTTAAGGGGATGAAGGGATACACACACACGAGTAGCCATTTGCACATTTACAAGCTGTTTCTCATATGTCCCACCCTGTCTTGGGCCTCTAGGTTTATGAATCCAAATAAACTCCTTTTACTTAGCACTTAGCCAGCCTGTGTCTATATATATTGTTAGCGGCAGAAAGGAGGGAAGTGTACAGACCTTGGCATAGGGTTAGAGGAGGGCTGCTCAGCGGGTACATACATGGCTTGTCTGATATAACTGCATCCACCCAGAGGGCCTTTCTTCACTACTGGGGAGCAGCTCTGGGCTTCCTTCCCAGGGCAAAGGTTAAAGGCGCTTCTCAGCTCTCGGCCTACTTTGCTGCATCACTTTCCCTACCACGTAGAGCCCTGCGCGCAGGATGCCTGGATCCTGAGTCTCATCTGAGCTGCCCTGAGCGACACCTTGGAACTGGGATCCATTTGGAAACTCTTCAGTGCTGTGGTCATGGGAACTTCAGGGGCAGGGGAGTAATAATAACATGTCATCTTTCCCCACCTCTGAGGAGTGGCCCAGGTGAGGCACCTGGAGACAAACAGGGAGAGGAAATTGAGTGAGCGGGACCACATCTCCTCAGCAAAGCCTCCCATCTGTAAAGACCTGGGTTCTTATGCTGATGAGAAGTGTGGCTGGGATGGGGATGTGACAGATTGCTGCTGTTCCAATGACCCTATTAGTGCCATGAGGTCAGCCAGCTGGTCTACATTTTGCTGGTTGAGAGATATTGTCTCTCCTGCCTCCCGAAACATCTGGGCTATGGCTTCTGGAAGGCAGGACCAGGAACCCATTCATTCAGGCTTGGGGGCGAGAGGAAGTAAATGAGGTAAGGCCCCCATGTCTCAGTAGCCAGGGTACGAGCATCAGCATTGGGAGCAGGTATCCTGCTCAGGCCCTTCCCCGATCTCTGGATGCTTGTTTTGTCTTCCCTGTGTCTTTGGAGGCTGCCGACTCCCTGCGCTTCTGTGAAGAAGGCACAGGGGCAAAGGAAGTTACAGCCTGTCCTCACTTCTGCTTGATGAAGCACGAGACACAGTGTCGCTCCTTACTCTATGAAGTCTGGAAATCAATAAGGCCAGAGAGGCCACTGGCTAATCATTGCCACGGAAATCATCGCTCCCTTCCTCTCTCACCAACATCCCAGGAGTCCTCTGTCCTTGCCTGCACAGAAGATTCCCCCCTGGCTTGGCACAGGTCACCCCGAGGCTGCGAGGTGGAGGCTGACCAATGGCCATAGCCCAGGAGGAGAAAGAGCCACTGAAAACCCCCCAAATCCCACAATTATGTTTGCAAATGGGGGTGGTGGCTCAGTTGGCCCCGAGTCCTGCTCACGACTCAGTTGTCTGTCTACTCTCCAGGCTGCTAGCAAATCTGGCCGAGCATCAGCCCTGTTCTTTCAGCTTCTCGGGAGCTCACAGGAAGAGTCTGGGAGCCACCTAAGACACCAGCCTGACCAGACCTGCAAGCAGAGGCTGCTCATTCCCAGCACTCAGTGCCAGACTGGACGGAGGTCTGGTCTGTGCGGGTGCCGGAGATGCAGTTCATACAGAGGGAGGACAGATGAGCTCTCACCCTAAGTAACTCAGAGATAGTGAAGGTTTGGCCTCACCACCAGTGAACACACAGGAGGACCCTGGGCTACTCTTCTGCTAGATCACTCTGTGCCTCAGTTTATCATCTGTTCCAAGGGGGGTGCATTACGTGTGTGACATCCCAAACTGGGTGTCCTGGCATTATTTATGTGAACTGCAAATAGTTCATTCAGGCTGAGGGCCCAAGCAAAGGAGGAGAGACATCAAAAGAGGTATTGGGGAGACTAGAAAGGTGGCTCAGGGGTTCAGAGCGTTAGCTGATCTTTCAGAGGACTAAGGTTCAATATCTAGTACCCACATGGTAGTTTATAATTCCCTGTAACCCCAGTTCCAGTGGGTCCAGCATCCCCTGGTTTAGGTGGGCATTAGGCACACAAGTGATGTACAGACATACATGCAGGAAAAACAGCCATACCCATTAAACAAAATAAAACAAAATAAAGGCATTGGGTAGTTTGGATGGAGGCATGGGGCATCCAAGTCTGTACCAGATGTGTGATCTGGACAAGGGTCTGTGATCTCCGGTTGGTTCCTTTGGTTCATTGCCTCCTGTCTTTGGGGGAGGGCATCAGTCCTACCACCAGGTCAATGAACGCACCTCTTCTGTCTAGTAAGAGTTGTTTTCATTTGAACAGGAACTGACCTGGACTACAGATCATAGAGTTGACTGTGCTTCCTCAAATTTTGTACCCTGACCTTGGGACCAGCCGTCAGCTATGGCAGGAAAGCTCATCTACTGACTTCCTTGGGTCAGGCTAGCTCCCTCCATGTGCCCACCTCTATGAGGGTCTGGTTCCTTCCTCTGACTTCCTGTGATGCAGGTGTGTGGAAGCTGAGGGCTCTTGGAGCTCACTTTAATTGGCCTGACATTTTGCTAAACAAACAAACCAAAACTCAGAGCAAACAAAGAACCCTTCTGGGTTTAATTGGCCATGAGCTTTGTCTGTGGCCCAGTCACTGGAGCCATCAGAGTTGGAAGGGAGTCAGGGGCAGGAAGAGCACCTGTCTAATAAAGATGAGGGCCAGGAGTTCTTGGGGGGCCCTGCCATGTGATTGTGGCTTCAAAATAGCTAGTCCCTCCCACCCTGAAGAGCGGCCTGGCTTTGTACCTGCCTCTCACTGAAGAATTCTCTTTGAAGATGATTTCTCTGCCTCTGTGTGCCAGGTGGAGCAGGAACTGCCTTCTCCATTTGGTCATTCTCTCTCTCTCTCTCTCTCTCTCTCTCTCTCTCTCTCTCTCTCTCTGTGTGTGTGTGTGTGTGTGTGTGTGTCTGTCTGTCTGTCTGTCTGTCTGTCTCTCTGTGTCTGTCTCTTTGTCTCTCTGTGTCTCTGTCTCTCGTGTCTCTGTCTCTGTCTCTCTGTCTGTCTCTCTGTCTCTCTCTGTGTATCTGTCTCTCTGTGTGTGTCTGTCTCTGTCTGTCTGTCTGTCTGTCTGTTGGTCTGTCTGTCTGTCTCTCTCTCGTGCTCACTTTTTTCTTTCTTTTTTAATTTAAAAAGGAGATTAAAGGTAGCCCCATGGATGTGAAATTTTTCTCCTGCTAAGTAAGTTTATTTTCAATCAAGTCCTGGGAGACAACAGCTTGGCGCTCTGGGAAGACTCCTAAGGCCCCTGGAGCCACTGCTGGCCGGGCTAGAGGTGACATGGCTCAAATAAGGACTGGGATTTCTAGTTTGGGTGAATTCTGATTTTATGGGTGGATTCTGACTATATGGGTGAGGAAACTGAGACCTAGAGGAAGGAAAGGAAGGAAGGAAGGGGTGGCTGACAGTCTAATCTGTGGATACAGTGATGTGACCCAATGACCTCATTCACTATCTCAGATTCTGTGGTAAGGAACTGTTGCTAGTTTCCCAGGGAGAATGTGGAGAGAAAGGATGGTAAAGTACCCCATGTGAAGGGGCAGGTCTGAGTTCTGGGACTTATGAGCTTAGCCATACGATGACTGGGGGATCAAAGAGGAGTGGAGGCTACTTGGGATGGTCTTCTGGGATGTCCAAGGACTTGGACAACTAATTTCCTGTTTCTCCAAACCCTTGGCACCCTGGCCGGGCTGGATGGTTTTAAATGTTATTTGGACCGTGTTATGGGATTCCCAGGGACCTGACAGTAGTCCCGAGGCCTGTGAGGTCTCAAAGGGAAAAGGAGTTAGTAAGATCCACTCTCATGTGCATGCTGCTCAGTCAGATGGGAACCCAGAAGGCTGAAAGGGCTCAGGACACTGACTCCTCTTAAAATAGGGACTCTAGCCTCTTCCTGCCCATGGACACCAGAGCTCTGGCTCCCTGGTCTGGCCAATACCACTGTGGATTCTCTCGCTGTGAGCTCTTTGATTTTGGCTGAGCCGTGTCACCAGCACCCCAGGGTCTGTTACAGATAGCTGGTTGTGGGACTTCAGAGGTCCCAAAATAGGGACTCTAGCCTCTTCCTGCCCATGGACACCAGAGCTCTGGCTCCCTGGTCTGGCCAATACCACTGTGGATTCTCTCGCTGTGAGCTCTTTGATTTTGGCTGAGCCGTGTCACCAGCACCCCAGGGTCTGTTACAGATAGCTGGTTGTGGGACTTCAGAGGTCCCATTAGTATATGACTCGGTTCTGCTCATATAGTCCCCTTTATCCATCTACCATCTGTCTACAAACCTGCCACTTAAAGCCCCCGAGAACAGGAGCTCTGTGCCTCATCATGGCTTCTCCAGCCTCAAGCCAACCGCTGCTAACAACAGTCAGATGAAAACCCATGTCAAGCACTGTATAAACCGTTGTCAATGCATAGTCTCATTGAAACCTCACTAGTGAGAAAAAGTACACACACTCTCTGCCCCCCATTCACAACAGTGTGACCCTCGAGGAGCCTATAGTAAGTTGGAAATACCTTAAGTTAAAATATGTTGAATACTCTTAACCAGATGTGTCTGGTGGAGCAGGAAGGCGAGGGAGGGCAGGAAAATTAAACACAGTATGCATCAGGAGCTCTCCTCTGAGCTTCCTACCTTAGGACAGTAGACAGGCATGTTTCTTGTTTACTTTCATGACCAGTGGTCAAGTGGGTGTATCTGTCACTGCCATTACCTAGCATTGCGAAAGAATACTGGACCATAATACCATTAGCTTAAAAAATTTGAATTTTGGGGTACAGTTGCTACTGACTGTGTACTACTTTTACCTCATGATAAAGGTTGAAATGGTGAAGTTGGAAGCCATCTGTGTGACAACTGTTAGCTTACAGAGCAGGACACCAGGCTCACAGGGGTCACTGTCTGCGATCTCATAGCTCTCAAGTAGCAGAGCTGGTTTTGAACTCAGGGATGTCTACTCTACTCTCCTGGTCATGGAGCAAACACCATTTCCTGTCCAGTGAATGCTCAGTGACCCAAGCAGTCAGCACTATGAGGTCAGGAATGTGAATGTGCCCTCAGCATGGCCCAGCCAAAATGTCCAGTTTGCCCTGTATGACTTTTTAGGAGATCATGCACCCCCTGACACATTTTCTTTTGTTCTTCTACTTGGGGACAGAGGGGGCAAAGGTCAGTTAGCTTCTGAAGGCTTAGACCTGGTACTTATGAAGCCTGAATCAGGCCAAATATTCTCTAAAAGTGAGAGATACAAGCAAAGCTTTAGATGGCTGCCTCTGCAAGTGGGTCAGGAAGAGGGCTGGTGGCATTGGGGGATTTAGAATGGATTCATAAATGACTGAGCTTCATTCAGCCAACTCACTGGTAAAACTGTGCATGTGTGCATGTGCCTATGTGTGTGTGTGCGCATGTGCACACACAGGTTATGAAGGTCCCGTGCCCCTCTTCCCTTTCTGTAGCAATCAGAGGAGTAGGAGAAGATGGATGGAGGAAAGGTCAGAATAGGTAGAGTATAAGAGGGAGGAGAGACAGGACCTCGAGTGGCTAACCTGGAGCCTCACATAGGTGCAGAAGCGGTAGAAGAGGAACAGCAGCTCCAGAGAAGAGCAGGCACACGCATGCTCCACCATCGCTGTTTACAGGAGCATCTTCCAGCAGCCAGGTGCCATATGGGCTTATCTGGCTGCTATATGGAGGCAGCCAGACTCCCTCACCCAGACGGAGGTCGGCCTATGGCCAGCCCTGGGCCTTAAACATCCCTGGCATCATCTACCCCTTCTTCCCACTGGCACTGGGGTAGTCTGAGGGCTCAGCATGGCTGGGACAAGGTGTTGGGAGAGCCAGGCCGGGATGGGAGGGAATGTAGCAGAGTAAGGAATGGCACGCACGCCTGTGTGTGTGTGTGTGTGCCTGTGTGTGTGTGTGTGCCTGTGTGTGTGTGTGGTGTGCATGTGTGTGTGCCTGTGTGTGTGTGTGGTGTGCATGTGTGTGTGTGCCTGTGTGTGTGTGTGGTGTGCATGTGTGTGTGTGCCTGTGTGTGTGTGTGTGGTGTGTGTGCCTGTGTATGTGTGGTGTGCATGTGTGTGTGTGCATGTGTGTGTGTGTGCGTGCATGTGTATGTGTGTGTGTGGTGTGTGTGTGTGCGTGCATGTGTATGTGTGTGTGTGTGTGGTGTGCATGTGTGTGTACCTATGTGTGTATGTGTGTGTGTGGTGTGTGCATGTGTGTGTGTGTGTGTGTGCAAGAGAGAGACAGACAGGCAGAGACAGAGAGAGAAACATAGACATACAGAGAGACAGACAGGCAGAGACAGACACAAAGAAACAGAGAGAGAGGGGAGAGATAGATAGAGATAGAGATAGAGATAGAGATAGAGATAGAGATAGAGATAGAGATAGAGAGAGAGAAGAAGGAGGAGGAGGAGGACAGGAGAGGAGAGGAGAGGACAGGACCGGACAGGACAGAGCAGAACAGAAGAGAGTGGCCTAATGCCCCAGAACTGCTTCCTCACTTAGGGCTGGCCCAGTGAACACAGAGCATCACAGTTCTCAGAAGTGAGGTGACTCATCTTAAGTCCAGCCCTACCTGAGCCATGTCTCCTCCCACAAAGTCTACCTTACAACCACTGTACCCTTTGCTGCTCTCTCCCCTCGTACTTATGAAAAGCCACACGACCCAGAGCAACAACCTCACTGGCACAGTGAACTTCCGTGTGCCAAGAGCTGGCCCTTCTGCTGACCATGAGGAGGTGTGTGTGTGTGTGTGTGTGTGTGTGTGTGTGTGTGTGTGTGTGTGTGTATGTGTGTGTGTGTGTGTGAACTTGAAGGACAGGCCCAAGCAGGTGAGCCTTCCCCTTGTGGCTCTCCCTGGCAGAGGGATGTAGATTGATTGCCTGGCTTTATGAAGGACAAAGTGCTTTTTGATGGTGGGGAGGAGGCTGCTCCCAGCTCGGGGATTCCGCCTGGGGGCTCCCTCAGCATCGATTTCCTGGCAGGGCTTCCCTGTCTGGATGAAGGCCCAGGATTGTTCATAGAGGGATCTCCCAGGAGGTTCAGGGCAGACTGCACACAGATCTTACAGCTCTCTGTAGCTACTCTAGAGGGACACCTGTGTCCAGTCCGGGCTACGCTGGCTGCCTCATATACATGAAGGGCTGGATACAGACTGAGCCCCAGACTATTACATCATCTTCATAGATAGGGTAAATATGGTTTAATAAGGCTGTATGTACCTATCAATGCATGGCTGCTGCTGCTGTGGTGCTTAACAGAACACCGGGACAGCAGATAAACAGTGGCTTCCAGGGCCATGAAGGTGGCTCTAGCTAGGGAATTCAGACACTGTCCCTAGTGTTAGAGTTACAGGGTTGTGTGGCCCCTATGCGCTTCTCTTTAGCCTCAGCGTCTGTATTATTCAAGACAGTTTTATGAGGTTTGTAAGGTGGGAGTAAACTTCTAGGATAAGTGGGAAGACTAGAACCCAGAGAGACAAAATGACCTTCCAAGGTCACACGGATCAACCGAAGGCCTTGCCTACATAGTGTGTACGGTGTCTTCCTTTTGTAACAGGTGGTACACCACTCAGTATGTGTTAAGTAGCCAAAAGGATCTGTTTGACTTAGGTATTGGGGTTAGATTGGCAACCAACAGGTGAACTGAATAATTGCCATACATCCTGTGTCCTTGGCTTGAGACAGGCCAGAGTGTGCCTTTGCTTTGGAAAAGCATGCTTTCAAAAGCCTCCAGGAGGCTCCCCTGAGCAACCTTGCTGTTTCTGGGCAGAATAGCAGAATCCCAGAGGAAGAATGGGCAGGCATGGGAGAGTGAACACGGAGCATCACAGTCCTCAGAAGTGAGGTGACTCATCTTAAGTCCAGCCCTACCTGAGCCAGGTCTCCTCCCACGCAGTCTACCTTACAACCACTGTACCCTTCCCTGCTCTCTCCCCTCGTACCTATGAAAAGCCACACGGCCCAGAGCAACAACCTCACTGGCCCAGTGGACTTCTGTGTGCCAAGAGCTGGCCCTTCTGCTGACCATGAGGAGGTGTGTGTGTGTGTGTGTGTGTGTGTGTGTGTGTGTGTGTGTGTGTGTGCTTGGTGGCCCTTGGTGGGCCTTGGCAGGATGGGGGTAGGGGCAGGACTCACTTTTCACCGTGAGGAACATGGCCTTGCTGATGTCAGTGCCCACACCGTTGCTGGCCTGGCAGAGGTAGTAGCCGATGTCCTCTTCCAGGACGTGGCGTATCAGCAGGGAGCTGTTGGGCAGGATCTGGATGCGGCCAGTGAGGGGCACTGGGTGATATTGCTGAGGGTTCCCACTCCCTGGAAGGAGGCAGTAGTTAGGGGGTGTCGGGAGTAGACTGGATGTGGCCTAGTGCCTTCAAGAAGACCTGATAGGGCTCATTTTTCCACCTGCTGCCATTTTACAGCAGGGCCACACCATCCCACAGTATGGGCACCAGACAGGTCCTACTGCATGGCATGAAATACACCTCAGAGAGGTCTGGCCCTGACCTGGCTCAGGGGCTTGAAGAAACAGTTGGGGCAGTACCTCAGGCAGACCCCACCTTTTCGCTGAGCTTGCTGGAATAAGTTCCTGAGATAGGGAGAAAGAACCATCTTTGGTCAGCTTGGCAGTAGGCCAGAAGACTGAGTTCTCCTGGTCACATGGGGCCATGCTGGGGAAGAGGCTGTCTTTCACAGAGATCTGGGGGACCTCTCCAATCCCAACAGTAGCCATGGATAGTCTACCATGTGGCATTGTCAGATAGCAAGTGTAACTTTGTGATGAGGCTGGGCTGGAGAGGCCTAAGATCTCACATTAGATAGGACCCCAGGCTGGGCGGAGAAGTAGTACAGGCTATTTTGGGGGTTGCAGGAGGTTAAGCAATGGGAGCAAGAGGAACTTAGGGGGCTGTGGATATAGCTTAGTGGTGATGGGGTTGCCTGTTTTACTCAAGGCCCCCAGTTTGAATGTCAGCATCATGAAAAGCCAACAGGATTTGGATTCAGCATCATGCTGTTCCTCACCCTGGTGTGGCTGAGTAGGGGTTCCCCAAGCTCAGAACTCCTCCTGGGGCTGGGGGTTGCATGTAAGAACAGATCCTATGCCCATCTGAGCAGCCTCCAGGTCCTCCCTGCTCTTCTTACAGAGAGGCTCACCTTTGGCATGCTTCCACATGACCTTGGGTGGCGGGTAGCCATCTACCGAGCAGTTGAGCACACCAGCTTTGCCATAGATGCCATCCTGGTTGTTGGGCTGCACCACAAATCGAGGGGGCACTGTAGAAAAGGAAGTGGGGAGAAAAGAGGCTTAGTCTCCGATCCCCTAGGTCTGGGGACTTCTTCCAGTAGATGTCAGCCCTTCTTGGATCATTACAATGTTGGGAGCAGACAGATTCTGACTTTACGAGAAGTCAAAAAGGGTGAGAGCTCTTGCAGGCCCTGCAGTGAGAACTCAGAGTCATGAGTCCCAAACTTGACTGTGTTCTTGGCTGACCACGTAAGGATGCCCTCCACTCCAGGCTTGAAAGTAAGAGGCTTAAGTCTCTCTGTCTTTAAGAAGTCAGCCAGAACCAACTTCTTATGAGCCTGCAACTGTAACTGGAAGTCTAGAGAGATGCTCTTAGGTTCCCCCGCCCCCTCCCTGGGACTGGCTTGACCTGCTCACCGCGCACGATGAGCTGGCGCTCCCTGCTCACGGTGGCCGCTGCGTTGCTGGCAATGCAAGTGTAGTTGCCATTGTGTTTGAGGGAGACGCTGGAGATCTGCAGGGAGCTCATGAATTCCTTGCTCTCGATGGTCACGCCTGAGCCTGAGATGATCACCTGTCCGTCCTTTCTCCAGGTGATGCGGATGGGCATGTCCCCCGAGGACACCACACAGGGGATGTAGAGCAGCTGGCCGATGGAGGCAGGGGGGAACTCAAAGGGCTGGATCAGAGGGGGCACTGGAGGACAAGGGGATATTACGGTCAGCTGCCCTACTTCAGGGCTCTGGCTTACCCTGGGGCAGGGCTGGAATATAGCTCCCCAGGTCCCTGGAACTTTATTTTCCTTTGAACGCAGTATCTTCTAAGCATGCCCTGGTAACCCGGGCTCTTGTCCACTTGTAAACCCAAGGCAGGACTCCCTGTCTCTGCGTTAGTCTTGCCAGCTCTCAGATTGGTCTTTGAATTTGAATCTTGTGCTTCCTGACCCACTGCTTAGCTTGTGTATAAATTCTCATGTAGGCAGCTACTTCCCAGCCCTCTGGGGTAGATAGAGATGAGGTGTTCTGGAAGCAAGTGAGGAAGGCCTGCCTAGATTCTCTCCCTTCTCTCTCCATGACCACTTGCCTAAAAACAGATGCTTCCAAACCAGGTCCTTTCATGAATGTGCCCCTCCCCATGGCCATCTGCATGTAGAACAATTACATGTGCATAGGGACCTCCCTGAATCCTTCCCCAGTCGTAGACCTGGAGCTTGGTGGCCTCGCTTTATAGATGGGAAGACAGGTTCGGAGGAGCAGTGACTGAGAGAAGTGATGGTGGGTGACATTGGGACTTAAGACCTGACCTATCTGCTCAAGTCAAGGCTCCCTTTACTAAGCAGCATCGGTAGCATCGTTACCTCTGGGAAAAGACCCCAAATGTTCACTGGGCAGGCCCTTTTGTCTCCCTAGGTGTTCCAAAATTGAAAAGGGAGCCTGTTATCCTGCCAGTGGCCACACGGGTAGAGTCCTTGGGCAGAGCTCTCCTCAGCCAGCTGCCCTCATCTCAACCCCTTGGGCGGGAGGATGGAGGGTTGGGGCGCCTGTCTGCAGCCTGAGTCTCTGGGAGATGGATCCTCCTCTCTCAGCACTGGCGGGAACATCAGCCATTATCTTTATGATAACTCAATTAGGCGGCAGCAACTTCCCCAGCTCATGGAGGGCGGGGGGCGGGGGGCGGGGGGAGAGGGGAGCGAAGGAGACAGACAATTAGCTTAACAAGGATGAGCACAAGTAGATGAGGTCTCCTTTCTGCAGTCGAATAATTAAATTACAAGGCTGCCCACGGTCCTCAGCCTTCTCCCAGGCTCCGGCCCACCCCTCGTTGGAAGCCAGTGATGCTATTTCACCACAGGTCTACCCAGAGCCACAGCCACAGCCACAGCAGAGAGCACAGGCAGGCCTTGCAGGCCCATGGTAGAATGCAGCCAGATGTATGCAGAGAAAGTGTCTGAATTCTTGCGGCATGGGATACGGTGGTGGTGTTTCTTGACCAGAGCTGCTGGTCTGGAGGATGTGGCAGTTAGGAAGGTTCCTATATTCCTGTCAGGCCTTCTAATGCTACCCTGACCTTGCCTTCACTCCATCTAGGGGGTGGGGTAGACTTTCCATGCCTGAACCTTGCTTGGCATGCCATCCTCCACTGCCATGGGCTTCCCATCCTCTAGCCAGCTCGCACACCATACCTACCTTGTCGCTGGTTCTAGGCCCTAGTCAGATATCCTAGGGTTCTGGTCATTGGTCAGATAAACACATCCCTGTTATTGCCCCTGGTCCTGTGGGAGGTTGACTGGGATGTGGGCATCACTAGATAGATTTCTCTGAGACACAGGCTCCACTGCCCTTCATTGATATTTCTCTAAAAGACTGCTCTCCATAGGTCACTGTGAACCCCTGGTGTGTGCGTGTGTGTGTGTATGTGTGTGTGTGTGTGTGTGTGTGCGCGCGCGCACACACGCGTGCGCGCACGCGCGCATGTGTCTGTGTGTGTAGGTCATACCTAAGCCTCTAGGCCTCCTTGAGTTTCTGATAGAATTGCTTCTGAAAGCCAGTGCAGGCCTGATTGCCACCATCTCCCTGGGCTTAGAGCTAGGACTTGTATAACAGGAGTGATTGTGGGTGCCTAATAAATGCTCATCAGATAGGTAAGTAAGTGGACATATGTCTGGATTTCATCTCTCAGACCTGAGGCATTCTATGCTGTGGACTTGGGGGTGGGGCAGACAGAATGGGGGTTCATCCAGAATAAGAAGTACCCTAGCTTCTTATTACCCTAGCTTCTCTCCAAGCGCTGCTGTTTTGTGAGCACTTTGGAGCTTCTCCATGGTTCTTCCTTTTCCAGTGTAGTGTTAACCCAGTTCTCAGGATTGATGAACCTCTGGACTGTGAGTGAGGTTTGTGTCAGGAGCTGGAGAGGAGGACATGTGACTGAGGCATGGGTATTCTGAGCACCTCATTTCCAGGGAAGACAGAGCAAGAAGACAGAGACAATGTTGCTCAGCAAGGAGCTTTTGCTTAGCAGAGGGGACCATCTCTTAGTAAGAAGGGATTTAGGGAGAGGTGTAAGTTACTAAGGCAGGTTAATTCATTAGTCAGACAATTATGTGATATTTGTGAAATGCCTACCCTGTGAAGGTATTACTTCTGTGTAGGTGAGGAAGGCAGGACCCTGCCCAAGTTGGGACACTGCCCTTTGTGATGACTGAGCCAGGATTCAGCAGGGGAAGGTGTCCTCTGGAGGTGACCACAGCCTCAGGGAGCCCTGACCATTTGATCTGTCCCATGTGCTCGCAAACGAGACACAGGATGAAGGAAGAAGTCAGGCTGGAGCAAAGGGCAGAGGCCACCAAGGACTGTCAGGGAATGACATGGAGGAGCCCTTGAGAGGCCACCGATGCAGCCTACATTCCTGTTGGGGCTTAGTTACATGGGTAGGGTGGCTAAGGGCTCCTTTGTGTCCTGTGTGTCAGATGACCAGACAACTCCTCAGAGGTCCGATGCAGCATACTGCTCTCCATCACGTGGCCACCATCAAGTTATGCAAGCCACTGTGGTAGAAGCCCTTCAGCCACCTGTGTAGCTCCTCACTCTAAATTGAAATAGTCCCTCCTAGAGGAAGGACAGATGCTTATAAAAGCAGGGAAGCTCATGAGACGTAGATGATTCATGGGGCCCTCCCAAGGTTATAAAAATGGCCGACAACTGCTGGGCAGAGTAGACACCCTCCTGCCTTCCGCCAAGCTTCAGGGGTTCAGCTTTCCTGACACGGGTGCTCCTGTAAGTCACCCCTTACCCCTGCTTCTGTAAATAGTCCCAATAGACTTGCCACTTTACCAAGCTAGACTTGAGTGTAATAACTCCTTTGGTCTGTTAGCGTCCCACCTGGGGGAGCAGACCTAAGTCCTCTCTGTTGAGGAAGTCACACAACCACTTTGCCGAAAATGAGGGCCAGGACTTCTTGTGGGGGGACTCCATAGCTCCAGGCTGGCATTCTGACAACCCCTCAAGTCCAGGCTCAGAGATGACCTGTGCTATGGGCAAGAGGATTGCTGTAGGCAAGGGGATTCTCAGCAATGGTGGGGTATTTGATAAGGACACATGACTATGTTTTAGGCTCTGGATACCTAAAATGGAAGACCTGCCATTTAGCCACTCAGTCTTCACTAAGCTCAGGGACAGATGCTAATAGAATACGTGTGTCATCGTTCCCTCCAGGGAACCATTCTTTCAGGAGTTGGAGGTGTCTGACCACCTGCTCTCATCAGTGTCAACTGCAGTCCCAAATCTCTTGTGCCCATGTCCATAACTTCTGCAGTAGCTGGCCTGGAATGTCAGATAGTGCGGCAGTGGTGGGGGTGGGGGTGGGGTGGAGGTGGGGTTCCTTCCTGGAGCTAGGTACCACACCAGTGCCGAGGTCAGAGACCAGAGAGTCTACAAAGATACAGTTGTGGCAGTCCTCATGACATCTGGCTGTCATAAAGCCTTTATGGACACTTGTTTGGAAGTGTCATGCGGCACTGACCACCAGCCCAGCCCATAAATGCTTTATGGGGTCTCTTATAACCCGTCTTTGAGGTTGAGCCTTTTATTTACTGCACCTGCTTGTGAAGTGTGCACCGTGGGAAGTCAAAGCCTCTCTGTCCACACAGCATGGACTCAAGAAAGATCTCTGTCTGGGGCCAGGACATCTGAATTCCAGGCTCTATTGCTTACCCAAGTGAGCTTAGGCAAGTGGCCTTGCCACAACCCCTGGCCTCTGCCTGAGTCTTGGTTTCTTACTCTCTGCAATGGAGGGGTACCAGGCCTTGAGAGATGGCTAAGAGTGCTTGCCACAAAAGTGTGAAGACTTGAGATCGGATCTCAGTAACCCTGGGGGAGCCCTGTGTGATGGGACTTGTCTACAGCCCCAGTGCCGTCAGGGGCAGAGACAGGAAGATCACCGGGGCTTGTTGGCCACTAGCTTAGCTCCAGGTTCAGCAGGAGACCCTGTGACCAGGGAGTGACCAAGCAGGCTACCTGATATCCTCTTATGGTCTCCACATGCATGGACAGCACATGTGCACACACATAAGTGTGCACACACACACACACACCCCAGACACACACACACACATACATACATACACACACACCCCAGACACACACACACACACATACACACACACCCCAGACACACACACATACATACATACACACACACCCCAGACACACACACACATCTCACACACACACACACACACACACACACACACACCCTAGACATACACATCCCCCCAGACACACACACCACACACACACACACACACACACACACACACACACACCACACACACACACACCACACACAAAATGGTGGAGGTAGATCAATTAATTTTACTAGCATGACACTGACTTTCCAGGTTCAATAAATCTAATTATTTTAGCAATAAGCAGGGTTTACTTCAGTTTTTATCACAACCATCCCTTCTTGGCAATGCCTTCCCTGACCACAAGGTCCCTCTGTCCTGGCACTCTCATATCCAGTTTAGATTTAATGTGACACATTGTATCCACTGTCTGTTTATCTGAAAGATAGGAGCCCTTGGAGGATGTGGAGTTTTGTGTGTTTTGAGCACAGCCGTGTTGGTGAAACAGAAATAGCCCTGGGAACGTGGTAGATGCACATTCAGTGGCTGAGTGAACATAGTAGGTGCACAGTCAGTGACTGAGCGATCGAACCCTCTGTCAATGTTCCCCATCTCTAACACCTTCACCACCACCATCACAAGCCCTAAGCCCCATCTGTCCCTGAAGGAGTTTGCTTGTTCTGTGTTCCCAAGGAAACCTGGCTGCAAGCAGAGCACTCTCCGAAGGTCTGGAGCCTGTGGTGCCCCCTGCCTGTAGGTTCCTGCACGGCTCCTTCCAAACCACCTCCAACCATAGCAGGCATTCAGCTAGGTGGGTGGCTTATGCTCAGAGATCATAGAACCTCCCACCCCAAACTGTTCATGGGAGTGGCACAGGGACCCCCACAGAGGCCGGCTGAAGCTATGCACAGACTAGTAGGGACATATGTGTGAGTCTGGGATAGAGGTATTGGAGGAAGAGTCTGTGAGAGTGCCCTACTTCTGCTGTCTTGCTTTCTACGGGGACTTGGCATGTCCTCACTCCAGAGCGTGCCTCAGGCCCTCAGTCTAGCTGTAGAGGCTCTCGAGACTCCGATGTAAGGTGGAAACATTTCCCCACAGAACCATGCCAAGAGGCTCCGGTGTGGGCCCTGCCCTTGGTTAATCAAACATTCAGTCTTTGCACCTGGAGATGCTTTTATAACACATTATTTATCAACTGCTTAGGACTTAAAGGTCCCCAAGTCAAGGTTGGCTCTGTGCACGCTCCTCTTAGCACCCTGCCAGGGAACTATCCTGAAGCCCAGAGACAAGTGCTGTCCCTTGCAGCTGGTCCCCCTTGTCATTCAGTGCTGCACGTGCCAAGTCCAGGAATTCCTCAAAGCATCCCTTTGCCCCTCTTGTCTCCTCCTTTGCTGAGCCTCTCTGGCAGGAACTATTGAGCAATGTTTCGTATAACCACCCATAAGCTGCCTTTCACGGGGCAGGGATGTCCTTTTACAGAAGAAGGCATTTGTATACGTATAATGGTTCGCATGCATGTGCATGAATCTGCTCCAGCCCGGGTGGGCTACTGTGCCCTTTTGACACTTGATCGTGCAGGGAGTTTGTACACATGTGTGCACCCCACACATCACTGCACACGTGTGTGTATATGCATGTGGGGTATGTTCTGGTCTTGGCTCACTGATTGAAAATTTCATTAGCAGACAAGCAGTCCCCAGAAGGAACCGAGTCAGCAGTTGTTTTTCCAGCTCACGAAGCAGCATTGGTTTGGCCGCATCTGGTCCACCAGTCTTGGCTCCCACAAAGAAGTGGGGGTTGGGGAGGGGACTTGATACACTGTTGCAGGCTTCCGGTTCTTGTCTCATTCCTTCTAAGCCTTTTCTGCACTCTGTTCCAGTCCGCCCCTCTGACTTGATGCACTTTCCAATGTCCAGTGGCCATAGGGTCTGCAGTGTTACCCCTGCAATCACCCCTTCTTCCCTGGAGTCTGGGCCCCTTGCCATGTCCAGAGGCACCTCCCCCTCCCCCCCTCCTTGGGGAGCTCTTGGAAGAGCACAGCCGCTAATCAAGCGGCATGATCATAATCAGCTTTGATGGGCTCTTCTGCAAAAGTGCATTCTAATGAGGTGGAGGAAGTGAGCGGAGAGGGTGGGGTGGAGGAGCTGAGCTTTCGGAGAGGTGGGGGAACTGGCTTCCAGGCCTTTACATGAGTGTCTGGTCTAGAGAGGAAACAGGGGACCTTACTCCTCCTATGGCTCATACTGGTCTTTTTTTTTTTTTTTTCTTTTGACTGTGATAAGGAGGACCAGGAAGGTTTGCACACAAGCCTGTCTCACACGTTGATAGACAGACACACACAGTGACACAGACACAAACACAGACCCACACACAGACAGACACACACACACATGCCTGGGCATATAGACAGATGGACACACACACACACACACATGCACACACATATAAACAGACAGATAGAGAGATGAACAAGCACATACATACAGACAGACATGCAGGCATACACACACACACACAGTCACACATGCACACACACACATAGTCACAAATACACACAGTCACACATACAAACACACATAGTCACACATGCACAAACACACACAGAGTCACACATGCACACACATGCAGGGACATGCATGCACACACACACACACACACACAGTCACACAGTCACACACACAGTCGCACACGCGCGCCCACACATGCTCACACTCCACCAGTCTCTTTGGCTGGGAGATATCGTCACTCTCCTATCACTACAGGTCCACTGAGTTGCCGAGCCTGAATGCATCAGACTCAATTCATTAGGAGCGATCGCTCCCTGAATGGGGCTGAATAATTGATGAGCTGAGAGCAGCTTTCAGGATGTTCCGAGTACTCTGAGGCTTGCTGGAGCCCTGTTATTATTATTGTTATTTTTTTCCTTTAGCTGACAAACGCGGCCAAATGCTTGCTGGAGCATTGGGCACAGGGAGCAGAGCAGAGGTTAGATGTTTTAATATGTGATGTTTACACTGTACGCTCTCGGCCCATTGCTTGTAACAGAAATGGATACAGGCGTCTGTGACGCCCAGTGGGGTGGAAGCAGGGCAGGCAGGGCTGTGGCACATCTTTACCAAGTCCATTTGCCTGGCTGTGGAAGGGAGACGGGGGCCTGGAGTGTGGGCCCTTGGGCTGCCCGGAAAGGGAATTAGGTAGGGAACACTCTGTCATTGCCACAGCCTACAGCAGGGAGGCGATACTGTCAATGTGTATCCTAGCTCTCTTTATCAGGCCTGAGATGACCCCAAAGCCCCCAGTTCTTGGAGAGCATGGTGTGGCTTCTCGTAAGTTACTCCAACCCAGACTAATGCTGCAAATTCAGTTCAACAAACACGTGCCGTCTGGCACTGTGACAGGTGGCAGGGTGGGTACACAGGATGCACGTGACCCTGCCCTGAGAACTGCTCAGGGTGAGCCAGAAAGGTAAGAAGCACAGGGAGGAGGGCTTCCTCCACCTTCCGCTGTGACTGTCAGGTTCCCAGCCCTCCCGTCCTATGGTTATGGTCATAACTCATTGATACAGCATGTGTCCCCCAAACACTTTCTCTCCTAAACCCCCCTTTACACATGTGATGCTGTTTCCAGTGTCAAAGCAGGGGAGGCTGTGATCTAAGACCCTCAAGGGCACCCTAGGTGCCAGGCCCTTCTTGGTCTGTACCTGTGCTCTTTTTTCCCCACAGACCTTGGCCTCTGCCTGCCTTTCCCTTCTTGGTTAGTTGTCCCTACTCCCTTCCCCTCCACCCCCATTTATCTGGAGGATGGATGGCTGTAGGAGGGAAGTCCCCAGGTGACAGGGGCCCCTCCTGGGTCTCAAGAGCACTTTCTTCTGCTGTCCTCCAGGCACCACAGGTTACCTCTTCATTGGTGAGGTGGAGGCTGGAGCTGATGGCTGCCTCCTGGCCTGCACCTTTCTCCGATATTTCCAGGATTCTCTAGATAACCCCCACGCCTGTGGATCCCAAAGAATGTATTTGGGGAATCCATAACTCCCACTTAGAGCCAAGGGGGAAGTGTCTAGTGGTTCACAGGTCTACTGAATCGTTCCCTTACAAATGAGCCTACCTGTAGACTTAGGAGATGGCCACTGAGGGTAACATAGCCACCTGGTACCCACCCGGACCTCTGCTGTAGCCACCCATCAGGTGAGCAAGAAAGCTATGGTGGGTTGGTAACTGGTCTCCAGGCCTCAGAGAGCTAGCCGATCTCTTGCCTGTGCATCCACAGAAGCTGGGGTATGCACTCTGTGCTCAGGACGGAGCCGGGGTGGGTAGTGTGTGCTTCCTTTGCCCTGGCCTTTAGCTGTGGCCCTGGTGGCTTCTTCCGACATCAGTGGCCCAGAGTAGGGCCACCATCCCTGGCCTGAGCCTCCTGTCTAGAAAACATGCTGCCTCCATGTGTCTATAGCTGAGGCTTCATACTCCCCGAGGCCAGTGCGAGCTTTTAGCCTTGTGTCCACCACAATCCTCCACTCTGCCTGGGAGGCGGGGGGGGGGTGCAGGTGGCGGGGAGGGACCTACCTTTGACGGCCACATGGACACTCTGGCTGATGGAAAGCTGCGGCTGGATGAGCACACTGCACAGGTACTCTCCCTCATCCATGCCCTTCTGCACGTCCGTCAGCTTGAGGGTCCCGTTCTCAAACACCACCTGGCGGTGGTTATCTGGTAGCAGCAGGGCATCCTTGTACCACTTGATAGAGTAGTAGGGGTAGCCGATGACCCTGCAGTTGATGAGTGTGTCCCGCCCGGCGACTGCCGTGATGTTCCTCATTGCCCGGATGCTGGGGGGTCCTGGGGAGTGTGGGGGGAAAGAGGAGAGGAGGGGCAGGTGGCGTCATGAGCCAGTGCCACTTTGTGGTGGGGCTCTTCTCCCTTGAGACTTTCCCTGGGGTGAGAGACTTTCCGGGTGAGGGTAGGGGGCACTTTCTCAGCTAAGTGCAGGGGCCAGGGTTGGGGTCACCAATGGGACCCCTAGAACTCACTGTTATTATTGTAAGATAGTTGTAAACAGGTGTGAGCCACACTGGCCTCTCACAAGAATCCTGTCCCTTACAGGACTGGATGAGGCCAATCGATGGCCGCAACAGGAAACCACCAGATTGGGCCAGGTGGGTCCTTTAGAGAGCAGCTGGGCTTGAGGTGTCAACAGGGAAGCAGGGACCTCATGCTTTTTCTCTCCTTGTTCACACTGCGTTCACACCCCCCCCCCCAAGAACCTCCCACATAGTAATGTAGTAGTCAAAAGGCACCAGGAAGGTCTTGGTCATATGAGCCCGCATGTTGCTTCTCCCAGTCAGGGAAATTGTAGTGTGGGTACCTGAGAACAGGTTCTGACCATAGTGGCTGGGGGTTGGGAGTATCCTCAGCAGGGCTGGCTGGCAGGGGACATCATGGGAGTGGGAGGAGGAAGCTTAGAGGTCACCATGAAGGGACAGTACTGGAGAGCATCATGGAAATCTGGTGCTTCAGGTGCCCATCCAGAAGATACAGAAGAGAACTAGAGTCTTCCTACAGGGCCCTATAGCTCCAGTTCAGAGAGGGACACAGGGGCTTGGCCAGACTTGTCCTATAGCGTGGGGGAGCTGGCATAGGTGAATTTAGACTGAATCTCCACCTCTACCTTGTCCCTTGCCTCAGGGCAACTGTTAGTATCCCTGGACCAGTGTCCATTTCTGTGTCCTCTAGCTTTGGGTTAGAGGTCACTGATGGGGTCCAGAGTGGACCAGTCAGACCCAGAGGGCTGCAGAGCATCCGGGGGGAACTACTCTCACCCTGTTAACTTGGAGAACTGAGAAAGGGGGTGGTCAATACCTTGTGGGCCCCTCTCTTATTCCTACAGGCTGCCTATCTCCGGAGATGACCCAACTGGGAGGCTCAGTTTCAATCTCTCACTCCTGAAGCTTGAGCCTTGTAGTGAGAACATGATTTCAGGGCCCCTGGCTAGGACATTTTTAGGGACATTTTGGGGTTGGCTCAGTGGAGGATGCTGGGAACTCACTGGTATTAAGGCTGAGCATGCCCTACTTCTGTCTTTGTCCTTTCAAGACCCTGCTGGGGGGCTGGCAGATGCTAGCAGGTGCATAGAGCACGAGGGGCCCAGAGTGATTTGATGGGGCGGATGGGGTCAGGCGGATGTGCAGGCCAGATTGTGGGAGGGAAGAGGAGGGGGGAAGGAAAATGGGGTGGACTGTACCAGACACACTCACACACAAAAATGGTTGATGGGACTGTGGACGGGGGGCGGCGGGGGGGGGGGAGAGAGAGAGAGAGAGAGAGAGAGAGAGAGAGAGAGAGAGAGAGAGAGAGGAAGAAGGAGGAGGAGGAAGAAGAGGAGGAGGAAGAGGAGGAGGAGGAGGAGGAGGAGGAGGAGGAGGAGGAGGAGGAGGAGGAGGGAGGAAAAAGACAGACCTCCACTAAAATCAAAATGACAGTTACTAAGAAGCACACAAGAATGATGGTGACCACAAAGATGGCAAAGGAAATCAAAAGCCTATTCTGATATTTAAATGTGGACAGGCACCTCTTACGTTTATTCGCGCCTGATATTCAGCACTGCCCACCGAGTTCCGCGCTGTGCACCGGTACACGCCCCCATCCCGGATCTGGGGACCCGTGACGTTCATGTGGCTGATGGTGGTGCCGTCGGACATGGTGTACTGGTTGGTGCGGTGGCTTCCATCCCGCACGACAGGCTCGTCGTCCAGGGCCCAGGTGACCGTGGGGGGCGGGGCGCCCTTGGCGGCACACATCAATGAGAACTGCTCCCCGGGGTTGACCACCTTCTCGCTGAAGGATGAGACGATGCGGGGCGTGCCGTCTGCAGGGAGCGAGGAGCCCCCTTCAGGGTCACTGAGTCACAGAGAGACTATCCCACCAGGCCACCCACCCAGCGAGGGGGAGGAGGCAAAGTGGCAGCCAGAATACAGAGAAAGGGCTGTCACATGTGGGTTTGTGCTATACACAAAACCATGAGGCACAATTATTACCGTGGAGGTGGAGGGAGGTGCCCGGCTAGTGTGGGGTGGGGGTGGGGTGCCTTTTAAGCAGGATGATGAGGATTACTTCCACTTCTTCTGGACATGGTGAAGATTAAATTAATTACTGAATTCAGGATGCCCTTCTGTTTATTAATAAAGTCTGCAAAGCTCAGAAGGCATGTGTGGGTGGACTCTAACTGCAGATGTCGGTCTTGACCATGCCAAAGACATGGAGTTAGCATGTTAGCTCTATTCACAGAAGACTTTAAGCTTGTGGTTTAAAACGCAAGTTTCCCAGAGACAGTGGAGGTGATGGGAATCTGGCTCCAGCCTTAAGCCTTGGCTAACCACATAATCTAGGATGAGGCCATTAACTTCATGTCCAACCTCCCTGCCATGGAACGTGGGAGTGGCGTCGTCACCTGATCCTCCTTCTTCACAGGACTGGTGTCAGGGATTAAAAAGACATTAAGCACACTGTACCCCATAAATACATATGCTTGCTATATGTCAATTAAAAATATGTCTGGAGTAGTAGTGTGTGCAGGTTATTTCAGCCCTCAGGAGGCTGAGCCAGGAGGATTGTCACCAGTCCAAGGTCAGCCTGGTCTACATAGTGAGACCTTGTCTAAAAAGAAATACATAAATAAATAAACAAGGAAGATCGGATAATAAAAGTAGATGCTTGAAATAAAATAAATAATAAATAATAAAAATAAATAAATAAATAAATAAATAAATAAATAAATAGCAGGGCAGATGTTGATACCCTTCGATGTTACACAGCAAAATGCCGATGTTTACCAGAGATCTGACCAGCCTGCCCAGCCTCGTCCCTACCACTGGATGGAAGAGACATTTGTCTAGAACTGGGGAGGTCCTGATGCTTGCCTGAGCCTGGGAGTATGTAGTGTCCTATGACCTTTGGCCCTTCCTCTTCTTCCTCTCTTCCCTCTCTAGGCTGGCCCTGCCTTCCAACTTCCCATCCCCAGCCTCATTTTCCATGAATCTGCTCTCCAGAGCCATCCTCTAAGGTGCCAGAATTCTACCCAAGGCAAAGGGTTGGCCCCTCCAAAAAAAGCTATCTAGTGGGGTGCTCCTAAGCGGGAGGCCCTTGAGATGGCAAGGATCTACTTCAAAGGAACCCGCACTGGGATGGTGTATTTGTTGGGGAGAGCAGTAAGGGACTGGTTGGGCAAGCATTGGGGCTTGCTGTGCACAGCCCTGTGGGTAGAGGAAGACACAAGTGTTCAGGCTCAGTGGCTGGTCGGCTATCAGACCTCAAAGGCCCTGTAGTGAGACGCCCCTCATCACAGGCCTGGGGTTGGCGTCTCTGTGAAACAGTAGTGGTGTTCCTTTACTGCTGTATGGTTTTGTAGCTGGAAGGATCAGCTGGAGAAACACAGGGCCAAAGCTTGTCGGAAGGTTGAGCTCCTGACAACCCTGAAAGCCTCTTTCCACAAACGAGCAAGAGACATCCCCTCTGTGGTCTCAGCCTGGTGCTGGGGTTCATGGTGGGGCAAGTGGGGTGTGAGCTTGATTTGGTTCTCCTGTTTTGGCTAAGCACCTTGCACTGTGCACAGCATGAACAAGCACACCCAGGAGCGCTGTGTGAGGGAGCCTGGGTGGTGGCAGCTTTAAGAGGACAGAGAACCAGGTGGGAACGGAGAGTCCTGGTTAAGAGACAGCCCATTGAGAAGAGGTCAGGTTGGAAATGATTCCAAAGTTCAGAGGTTCCTGGCACTGCAGCCTCTAGTCCCCGAGGGAACCCCTCTACTAAGAAAGTTCTAGTAATTGTTGAGAGCAACAATAATATATAATAAACCCTTGTTCAGTAGACACGCCACCAAAGCCTTTGATTCTTCACCTTTAAAATAGGGGACATTAGAAAGGACCTCCTCATAGGGCCCTTGCAAAGCTGACACGAGGCCTGCCTTGCGTGCACTGAGCACTTCACAGACACCTCCAAGCATGCACAGCATCCCTCAGGGGACTACGGCCCCGCTCTCTCCTGCCACCTGCGCCCACTCACCTTCCAGCACGATGATGGCAAAGTCCTGCGCTGTCTGGGCCTTTCGGGTGGCGAAGCACTGGTAGGCCCCCGAGTGGCTCTTCTGTGCCGAGGAGATAAGCAGAGTTTCATTGCTAAGCCCGCGGATGGAGATGGCCTCACCGGGCAGCACCAGTTCTGTGTTGCGGTACCAGCGGATGGTGAACTCCGGGGAGCCGGTGAGGGCGCAGGACAGGATAACCGTGCTCCCGATGCCCGTCTTCAGCTTCTTTGGTGTCAGGGTCACATGAAGAGGGTCTGAGTGGGGCCAGGATCGGGCAGGCACAAAGGGAGGTGGGAGGGAGGAAAAGGATAGAAAGACCTTAACCGTGATGACATGCGGCTAGATGGACAGAGACCACAGAGTCCGGCTGTGTGACCACAGCTGTGTGCAAATCAGGACTAGAAAACCCCCTGTTCTGGGTCTCAGTTGACTTATGAGGCACCTGCAGGGACAGAGCAGGATTTATCCTTACCCTTGGAGCCTCTACCTGCCTAAGGTGGGTTCCTCTGCTTAGGCAGAGCTTCAAGGCTCCCTCAGCTCCCCCAGAAGCACGGGACATTGATCTGCATGGCACCCAGAGACCAGAAGGCACACTCTTTTCCTACTCACGAGGCCACCAGCCCCTGCTTTCTGTTACTCTGATTATCTGGGGTTCTGCCAATCATCCTCTTTGCCAGAACTTCCATGGATTCCCCCAAACTCAGCATGGCATTTAAGGCAATGACTCCCTAGTCCCCAGGGGCAGGCTTTCATATCTTTCTGGACATCTGCCTCCTTGCTGTTATGGAGCAAGTCTGGGAGGTCTGTCTGTCCCAGCGTCTCCGTGGTTGCATGTTGAAGACAACCTCCACCCCATGTTTCAGGTAAATGCACACCAACTGTCATGGCTTTCTGGGCTGTGGGCAGGATGTTGAGTCTGGATCTGGCTAGGGAGTCAGAGGTGAGGCTGGAAGGCCAACAGAATCTCTGCTGTGTCTGTGGCCCACCCAAGGGTCTCAGGAGAAGGTAGTGGGGGGGCAGAGTGCTACCTCAGCCAAGCTTTACAGCACAGTGGCCTCTGCTGAGGATGGAGGAGAGTCACCCTAGACGGACCCTGATGTCAACCTGGTGTGACCTCAGGCAACTGTCATATTGTTGAGTACAATATTCAGGGACTCAGGCTGATGCTGCCAGCCACCTAGAGGGGTCCACAGGGTTCCCAGATCCTTTGTTGCCTGGTTGTCAGAAAATTCTGGGTATCAGAGCTCGAAGGAGCCTCTGCATCATACAGATACAGATGAAGCGTCAACAGGATGGGTGGTGCAGAGATCACCTAGGGCACATCTGGGGCATCAACCGCTCTGCCCTCACTGCCTCTGCCTGCCCTCTGGGGCTCGTAACAGGAGAGGCCTACAGGGCCCTCCTGCTTTCCCTAGTTCCCTGGACCCCTGGACTCCACTGGGAAGAATAGGGAAGGACCAGACTCTAAACCCACAGCGGCTCCTGATGCAACTGACTTGGTTGTGTCCGCTCAGTGTCTGGTCTGATGTATCAGGGCCCTTGTCAATTATCATCCTTAAATACTTGGTCTGCCACCTAAAATGGAAACACAACCCCGTCTTGTGGATTGCCACCGGAATTTACTCCCTCAGCCTGGCATAGCCTACAAACCCAGAAGCTCTTCCTTTCACAGCTCCCCACAAGACTCTCATGTTCTGCTTGACTCCTGGAGAGAAGACCATAGGGCAGGTGGTCATGGATACTACCTATGACACCAGGACTGAAAGGCAGGGCTGGTTTCAAACCAGGGGCCTCTCCAAGCCACAATCTTCCTTCTTAGCCATTAGGAGCCCCTCTTGGGGCAGCAGGAGGCAGAAGCAGGGCCTGCATGGTCCTGGTATTACATCACACAGAGGAAGAGTGAGCCCAGAGGCATCAACTCCTCAGCCCTCTCCTAGGGCTGCAGAGAGAGACCCCGACTCACCAATGACTGTGAGGACGCCGTTGGCCTCTGCTGACCCGAAGGTGTTGGTGACCTCACAGATGTAGGTGCCGCTGTCCTCAGTGCGCAGATCACTGATGGTCAGCCCTGTAATGCGCTTAGCCCAGCGGCTGTCAGCAGGGAGGGGTCTGCCATCTTTGAGCCAGCGGATGGCAGGGATGGGGTAGCCAGAGGCAGCACAGGGCAGCTCGACTGCGTGGCCGGTCCACACTTCCTGGGAGTGGAAGCCATCCAGGATGGTGGGGATGGACTCTGTAGGGTCTGGAGAAAGAGAGCATCAGTAGCTGAGGCCACCCTGGGCAGAGGAAGGTAAGAGTGCGGAGAAGCAAGCCTCCAGACAGAAGCCCCTTGCCCATGCTTACAATGAGCAGGTTCCAGGGCGGTAGCATTTCTAGAGGAGTGTGTGTATCCTCCATGTGTGTGCCTAGACCAGGCTGATCCCTGAGAACCATGACTGTGAACCAGTCTCCAAGGATGGCTGAGGGCACGGCAGAGCTCAAAATCAAAGGGACAGAAAGAATGACAAGGGAGGACATAGGGGGATCTCTTCACCCTGATCTTGGGACATGAGAGTGGTGGGTATCTGTCTGGGTCTCAAAACCAACTAGAGATACCCACCAAATGGGTGGTCAGTTGGGGTGTCCTGCCCTTCCTTGACATTTTAGTTATGAGTCTAGTACCCTCAGTGGCTATGGTGGCTCTTCAATCCCTGCCCAGCCTTCTGCTCAGGCTCAGAGTGACTGGTGCATACCCCAGAGTTCAGAACAATGTGGGCGTAAAGCAACGAGAAGCCAGCGCCTGGGAGAGGAACCTAAGTAACGGAAGACCCAGGCCCCCTTAAGCGAGATGTTTGTGTATTTATGGGCGTTCCTGTTTGATTTCTCAGCCTGACTCTTCACGGGTAGGGCCGTCCCTTGAATCCCAGCTCTGCTGTCCAGGGTCTACCAGCCCTTCTCTGAATACTACACCTCCCTTGTTTTCTTTATAGACAGGGTATCTAGTCAGTGTGCTATGTCAAGGGTGACCTTGACCTTAAAAAATTGTAGTGTGTGTGTGTGTGTTTGTGTGTGCTCACGCCTGTGCGGACACACACTTTTGAACACATGGGCATGCTCATGCCATGGCTCATGTATTGAAGTTAGAGAACAACTTACAGGAATTGGCTCTCCCCTTCCACTGTGTGGGTCCTAGAGATCTAACTCTGGTTGTCAGGTTTGGTGGCACCTTTAGCCTCTGAGCTATCTCACTGTGCCATGATCTTGAATATCTGATTATTTTGCCTCTATCGTATGAGTCCTGGGATTATAGGCATGTGCCACCTGGGTTTTAGATCAAACCCAGGGCATCCCGTATGATCAGTAGACACTTTACCAACAGACTCATATCCCCAGCTTTCCCCGAAACACACCCTTCTTCTGCTTTTTCCTTCTTTTCTCTTGACTTAGTCCAGGCTTACCCCCAATGCTTGGACAGCCTCCTGCCTTACCCTCTTCAGTGCTGGGATTCATAGGCCTGTGGATTCAACAGATCTGGCCTTAGCCCTCCTTCCCCTTTTCTCCCACCATTGTCTAGAACCTATCTCTGGCTGTAGCTTGTTCTATCCCCCCCCCAGTCCCCACAAAGGTGAGCTGGGTCACCCAGACACCCAGCCAGTCTGCTCTGAACAACCAACTCTTCCTGCTCACTGTTCGCAAGCCAGCCCTAGCGGGCTCTCATGCCCATCTCCCCCTCACTGCTGCCACTCTCTCTGGACTCTCACGGAGTTTCCTTCTTTCCTTTCCCTTTCAAACAATTCCTTTTCTTTTTTTTTTTAAAGAAAACATGTAAAGTTATTTATTTATTTTTTTTGAACAGGTAATATATGCAGGCGCAAAGCTTCAGAAAGCTGAAGAACAGAGATGGAAACGGGGTCTCCCTCAGCCCCTGGCCTCAGCCGGCTCTCTTGCCCCTTGAGGCCACCACAACTATGGCTACCTGTCTCTTTTAATAGCAGCTGCCGCAGGCCAGGCATCCATCTTCCCAGAGGACAACCAGGCTTTTGAGGCAGTGTTGACCTGTGATGTCCCTCTTGTGCCCAGTGTGGAAGTGGGGTTCCTGGCTGTTGAACCTTCTGTTTCTGGGGAACGGGGGGGGGGGACGGTCAGAAATGAGTGCATGCCAGTCGGCGTGCTGAGTTTGCTGGCTAAACTCCACACGGACAACTTTCTAGACTTCTGCTGTCTGTGACACATAGGTTACTGAGACCAGAGACATTTAGGACCAGCCCAGGATCACACGGCAGACCAGAGCTCTGAAAGCAGGTCGTCCTCACCCTTGTTCAGCAGCTGGGGCCCCAGATGGAATAATCCAATACGCTGAATGTTGTCTGGGAGTGGGCAGGGGAGCTGCTGACCGGCCGCACTCCGCATTCATCAACGGGGACTGTCAGTTCTTCGCTTTTGTCCCTTGGAAGGAGTCAGGCCAGAAGTCTCTGCCAGAGAGGGACTTTCTAGAGGCACTTCTCTGTCTCTTCTTGTGCCTGGGACCCGGCAGGCCTAAGTGACAGATCTACCTGGTCTCTAGTCTGCCTCAAGACTTTGGGTGAGTCTCATGACCTGTGTGCTGAGTTTCTCCCCTGCACAGTGGAGGTGGTTATGGTACCTCCGTATCTTACGTTACTTTCTTAGGCCATGCATGGCGGGATGTGTGCCACAGTGCCTCACCGACACAGGAGGGGCAGGTGCACGGATGATTGCTAACTGATGTTCATCCTCCCTCCCTTCCCCATTTGCTGTCCTCTCCCCTCCGCCACCCCGCCACCCCGGTGGGAATGGTTGATTGGTTGGGATCAACAGAACCACTGCCAGAGAAGAATTACTCAATGTGACACTTAATTGATGCGAAATACACAAATCCCATGGCACAGGGCAGAATTTACAAGTGGAGAGGCCGCCAGGGTGGCTGAGGAGGGGCAGGGTAGTGGGGGACAGAATTAATCACCGAGGCCTAGGCGTGAAATTAAATTCCGGGGGGTGGTAGGGAAAAAGAAACCTCTTTCATTACCAGGAAGCAGAGACGTAAAGGGCTATGGCGTGTACACGTGACATCCCAGGGGACTGGGCGCTGCCAGCATGGGCACTGGGCTGGGAAAAGACAGTCCTGCTTGAGGTTGTGGGACCCCAGGTCAGGCTGCTAGGATGTCCTGTGATGTCTGAGCTAAGGCTGGAACCAGGGCAAACAGAGTCTGCTCCATGGCTGTCCTGCATGTGCTGGGGGATGGGAAGCTGGTTTCACATCCTGTGTGGTCCCTTGGTCTCTGTGAGGCCCCATACTAAGTCTCTGGGATGTTGATGCTCTTAAGAGTGCTTGGAGGAACTCTCTAGAAAGCCCCAAGTCATAAGGAGGGGTGTTATCTGGGTGGATTCAGGGGAGACTTGGTCTCTTTCTGTAACTGTCCCGTTTGACTTAGAAAACAGAGAAATAAAAGTTGCCTACTCTTATGCCCTGCCTGGGGAATGTGACAGGGATAGGATGACAGTGCAGGAACAACAGGACAAGGACACAGAGCTCCCTGCCGAAGCTGACTTCTGGAGGCTTCCCAGGCATCAGGTCCTACTGAACTCCACATACTGTAGCCTGTGGCCTCCTAATGACTGCCCGGCTAACCGTATTTGCCATTCTCTTGGACTTCACTGGACGCTTGCTAGCCCAACTCGCAAAGTGCCCCTGGCCTTCTTGTGTCATCTCCAGCCCAAGGTGCGGACCCCTCCTCATCCCTCTCACCTTCATCTATGGGGAGCCCTTTCGGGAGTTCATGGGCCTTAGAGACACGAGCATGTGCTTCCTGGGGACAGGCTGGGCTTAGGGGCAACTAGGGGCCATGAGCCTGGAGGTCGGAGCTCCCCTGATGCCTTTCCCTGCCTCCCTCTCAGATCACTTGCATTTTTGCAGAGACAAGCAGCTTGCAGACAAGCTGCCTTGTCACATCATATCACATCAGGGCCCTGCGTCACTGCACGGCCTCCCCTCCTCTCTTTCTGTTCCCTTCCCTCCGGCATCTTCCTTCCTTTCTCCCACTTCTCTTTGTCTTTGTGTGTGTCTCTGGTCTGGGTCTAGGTCTCCTCTCCTGTCCTGGACCACTCTCTCTGGGCCCAGGCCTCTCTCCCAGGATTGTCCAGACACCTTTGTATCTGACCTCTGCCCCTTTAGGTAGCGTTTATCTCTGAGTCCTTAGAGGTATGACATCTTTCTCACAGTTCCCCCATCATGCCTTTTACCCACCATGATGGCATAGGATGAGAAAGAAAAACTGGCACAGCCTCCAGCTTCCAGAATCCGTTCTTCTGAGGGACCCCTGCCTAATCCTCACTCCCCACCCCGCAGAGCTCTAGGTCTGGCCATCAGAGCAGAGAATGAAGGATTTGATGGAGGAGAGCAGAGCCTGTCTGCAGTAGGAGCTCTCCATGCCCCCACCCCTGCACTGTGTGAGGAGAATGCAAATGAGATGCAAAACACCATGCAAACAAGGCTGTGTAATTTGGAAGCAAACCACTCCAATGAAACACACTCCGAGTTGGCTACAGATTCAGAAGTCCTACCACACGGTCTGCGCCATGGCCAAGAGTCACTGTCTCACCACAGAAGCATGACTTCCGTTGGTGCTTTCCGTTGGTGCTCACTAATGCCACCATTGTTTACTTGGTGCATGCTGTGTGTGACCCACAGGACCAGACGTCAGAGACATGAGGGCCAGACTGGGCAGTCTGGTTATTTGTCTCCAGATTCCTGTTTTCTTAATCTTTCTTTCAACTGTGCTGGGCAGATGAAGGGTCCCGGGAGTCACCTGCTCATGAGGGTTGATGTCCCTAAGCCATAGGTGACAGAAACAGACAAGTAGCCTTTCCCAGAGAGTCCTTTCCCAGAGTCCGGAGTAGGGCATGACCCCATGGTTTTAGCCCTCCCAAAACTGATAAAAAGTGAGTTTCTATTCATTCATCCCCCATTTCCATTCTGCCCCATCTCCTCAAGGCAAGGATGCTCAAACTGCAGGTCAATCTGCCACCCCCTCTCCCCACAAACACAGGAGGCCGTGATATCCATTGTGTGGGTTGCAACCAGCATTGAGGAAAATCAAAACAGCATAGGGCGAATAGAAAACACTGGAGCTGAAGATGAAGGGTTGGGAGTGTGCTTGCCTAGCACGCATGAGGTCCTGGCTTGACCCTCCACACAGCACAAACGTGGAGTGGCGCCACACTTAAAATCCCAGTGCTCAGGAGGTGGGCGCAGCGGGATCACAAGTTCAAGGGTATCACTGGACGAGTCTGAACTACATGAGACTCTGTCTCAGAAGACAAAAAGACCAAACCAAATCAAACCCTCGCAAACAACAAAACCCACAGAGCAGAGAGCGTCGGAATCATAGTATGGTGACGCATGCTGACGACCCCAGAACTTGCCAATCTGAGGCAAGAGATCACTGCATGCTCCAGGTCAGTGTCCCCCACTACCCCTGCTAAAAGAGAATCATCCAACAAAGGACAGACATATCAGGGCCTGTGGTGACAGTGTGGGGTAATCCCAGTTTGCACTGCACAGGTGCCATAAAAACATGACTGTGGATGGTTGTCAGAAATTTGGAGCCTGCTTGTGGAGAAGGCCTTATAAAGGGATGTATAAAAGCCCCCCCCCTTTTTTGCTAGAGGTGGTATGCGGGTGATCTGTGGGCCCTCCCTTGACTTCGGCAGAAGGGTAGTGCAGCTTGGGGGACTGGAGTGGGAGCTTTGCCCGGACCTCCCGCTGACTTGATAGTGCAGGCAGGCCACTTGGCTCCCCTTGGAAATGCAGAACATTACACACACCTCACAGGGCTGTGGGTGCTGGCTGGGTGACACGTGGAGAGCTATGTGGTACACAGTGGGCAGAACACATGCTCCATTTTCCTTCAGGCACACAACCATACCCCAGAATGAGAATCTCTTAGACACATTTATCACAGTCTACCTGCTCTCCAGTGCAGTGAGGTAGCCTCCAAAAACGTGTGTACACACAGACACTTACATGCATACACACTCACACAAATACACATACACTCACACATCACATAATCACATACACACATATGTACTCGTACTCTCACACTCACACACTCACATAAATGTACTCATAGTCACACACACAAACACACTTAATCACACACTCACACTCACACACACTCACATACTTGCACACACTTACACACATATACTCACACACTCACACATACACACACTCATACACATATTCACACACTCGCTCACATAAACTCACATATGTACTCATACACTCACACTTACACACGCACATAAATGTACTCATAGTCACACACACAAACACACTTAATCACACACTCACACTCACACACACACTCACATACTTGCACACACATACACACATATACTCACACACTCACACATATGCACACTCATACACGTATTCACACACTCGCCCACATAAACTCACATATGTACTCATACACTCACTCACACACTCACATAAATATAGTCACACATATATACACACTTAATCACACACTTACACACTCACATACTTACACACACATACAGACATATACTCACACACACATACTCCCACTAATACACATATTCACACACTCACCCACATAAACTCACACACACACACACACACACACACACACACACCACCAAACAAGCGGCAACACAAACAAAACTCCCCCCAAACAATAAACAACCCCCCAAACCTTCGGTAACACTTAGAGACACAAGGAAGTGAAAAGCCCTCCTGAAATCTAGGCTCACAGTTACCACAGATTTTAACAATGAGTTTCCTGACAAAGATGGCAGGAAGAGGAAGTGGGGGCAGTGGCTGTGGGAATGGAGAGGACGCAGAAGTGTGCCTGAGAAGCAGAAGCTCTGCTGGTCCACAGAAACCTTTCAGTCATTAGGAGAGCCAGGTGTGACCCCTTGGGAAGAAGAAACCTCTAGAGAATCTCTTTCATCAAGGCTACTTGATGAAGTCTCACCCAGTGGTATATATTGCCCATGATCACCCCGTACCCACGGGAGGGTCAGCGCCCTGGGCAAGCACCTACCTGTCACAGAGAGCCGAGCCCCGTTGCTCTGACGAGTCTCCCCACTGTATTTGTGCTGAGTGATGCAGCGGTAGGTAGAGAGAGCATCTTCCTTCTGCACGTCCGAGATGTACAGCCCACCGTGTGATGTGATGAAAAACCTGTTTTCTGGAGACACAACCAGATAGAGCCAGTTAGTTCTGCTGGGGCAGCTCTGGCTGGCAGGAGGCCAGCTTGGAGCTATCTTGGAAAACCAGGGATGAGGTGGTGTGCCCTCATGGGTGGGCCATCTCCAATAGACAAGGCTTTTCTTTTTAAGATTTTTTGTTTTATGTATTGTCTTTATACGAGTACACTGTCGCTGTCTTCAGACACACCAGAAGAGGGCACCAGATCCCATTACGGATGGTTGTGAGCCACCATGTGATTTCTGGGATTTGAACTCAGGACCTCTGGAAGAGCAGCCAGTGCTCTTAACCACTGAGCCATCTCTCTAGCTCCTAGACAAGGCCTTTAGCCACACGCTGACACAATGAAAAGTAGACATGCTGACAAATTTTTAGAGTAATCACTGTGTACCCAGGGAGATCTCAAATTCAGGATCTTTCTAACTCTGGCTGGAAGCCCTGGGACTACAGACATGTGCTGGCTACCTGACAAGGAATTGGGTGTTAGAGTCAGACTGAGTGAAATCCACTGTGTGTCTCCACTCTTTTTTCTACTTGTTATCTGTGCCATCTTGGGCTTTGCTTAGCCCCCTAAGCCTTAGATGTACAAATGCAGATACTTCTGCATAGGCTGGATACGTCAAATGGCTGCATACAGAAAGTATGCAGTGTGGAGGAGCCCTCCCATTTCTCACCCTTCCCTAAGAGTCTGCAGAATTTCCTCGGTCATTGCTCAGTGGCTCTTGGAGTTTTAGAGGAGGAAGTAAGTACATACTGAAGTGACTGGCTGGGACAACAGTCGCCGGACCAGAACTTGGGTTCTGATTCCCAGTCTTCTTTGTAAGTCAGACAGAAGCTTAAATCCTTTCTGTACTGGGGCTGTGGAGAGGTAGACTCGGTCATTACCCGCAGTCCTGAACAGCCATGGGACAGCACTGGGTTTACTTTGCTGTCACTGTCCTGGCTGTTCCTGCCTCACCGGCTGGGCTGTGATAGGGAAGCAGAGTGGACAGGTAGTGGGACCCTCGGGTGGTGGCTGCTGTTGCATTCGCCCACAGCAGAATGGATCTCTGTGGAGGGTCCCAGTGAACCTTGCTTGACCCTGAGCTGATAAGAGCTAACCTAAGAAAAGATGTGGCCTTGGGATGGGGTGTGCCTGTGGCAGCCTAGTCTCTGCTCACCGAGAACAGAGGAGATCAGATGGGGACCACCTCTGGTGTTTGCTGTCACACATAGGTAATTGTGCTTATCCAGGAAGGATGGGTCAGGGTCGGGGAGTGACGTGAGCCCATCAGCAGGGCACGCTCTAGGAGGGGAACTTTTTGTGGAACCCCACATCCAGTCCAAGTGCCTGGGGCTGGGATTACAAGTGAGCTCCACCACACTAGGGCTCTTGTTAGATGTGTTCTGGAGATTGAACCCAGGCAAGCACTTCCCTGAGTGAGCATCTCCCCACTCCATATATTTACAGTTCTGGGCATCGAGAGGTGAGGATGAAACTGGAAGACACATTCCTCCACAGAGGACACGAAACTCAGAGATGACAAGTTCAATGTTCTTCACAATATCTTTGAAAAGGTCCTCTGGACTTCTTTTAAATAAATATTTATTGGTGTGTGTGTGTGTATGATGTGTGTGTGTGTGTGTGTGTGGTATGTGTGGTGGTATGTGTGTGTGGTATGTGTTGTGTGTTGTGTGTGTATGGTGTGTGTGGTGTGTGTGTATGGTATGTGTATGATGTGTGTGTGGTGTGTGTATGGTGTGTGTGTGTGGTATGTGTGTAGTGTGTATGGTGTGTGTGTGTATGATATGTATATGGTGTATATGATGTGTGTGGTGTGTGTGTATGATGTATGTGTGGTATGTGTGTATGATATGTGTGTGCGTGTCTGTGTGGTATGTGTATATGTGGTATGTGTTGTGTGTTGTGTGTTTATGATGTGTGTGGTGTGTGTGTATGATGTGTGTGTGGTGTGTGTGTGGTGTGTGTGTGGTGTGTGTGTATGATGTGTGTGTGTATGTGGTGTGTATGATGTGTGTGTGCGTGTGTATAGATCAGAAGACAATGTGTGGAGGAGTCAGTTATCTCCTCCCACCATGTGTGTTCTGGGAACAGAGCTCCAGTTGTGAAGCTTCGCAGCAAGCACACTCACTCACGTAACCCTTTCACCAGCCTTTGGAGTCATTTCTTCAATATGGCTTTAAATAACTCCATCAATCTGGGCTCTTCTGAATGAATTTTGGTCTAACTACAATTCTCCTAATCACTTCTCCCTTCCTTCCTCTCTCTCCCCTCCCTTCTTTCTCCCTCCCCTCCCCTCTCTCCTCTACTTCTCCACAGTGCCCTGGGCTAGCACCAGCCCGTCTCTCTTTGCCAAGCATGAAGCCTTAATGATCTCAGTCTGCTGATCCAGGTAGAAAAGAACAACACTCCCCTTCATGGAAGACACTGTTAACTTTTTTGGTTAAACAGTGTGACTCAGGAGACCGATCGATCAGTCAGCTAATGCCCTGATTTATTTATCCGTGTGAACCTCTGCTAGTTACCTTCCCCTGTGACAGGTGGCTCTGTGCACTCACTCTTAGCTAGTCCCAGGGTCTAGCTGCCTGTTGTTGGGAGTTCTCGTGGGCACCTACAACCTTCTTCCTCTCAATGCCCAGGGAGGGAGGTGTCATGGGGAAAGTCAAAAAGGGAAGGGAGGGGGCTGAGTGACTGTCAGCTGTTGAGGAAAACAGACTCCGCCCCTCAACCCTGTGTATTGTGATGTGACATCCTAAACTCAAGTTCCAAAGCTCTCTGACATTGTGTAATTGGGACTGGGATGCAGAGTTACGTATGGTGTCACTGTGGATAGAAGATGGGGAGGAGTTGGGGGGGAAGCCAGTAAAGACATCAAAGCAGTGTTAGCAGCCAACACGGACCCCAGCCCTGGTCAACCTGGATCCAATGGTCCTGTCCTCCAGCACCCTGGGACCCACACAGCCCTGTGCTCCTGGGATTCTGCACCCAGAGTGGAGGGTGGGTGGGTGATGCTGCTGCTGGTGGGGATCTGGGTTTCTATAGCAACCAGCAGCTGCTGCATCGGATGTTTCCCATCTTTCATTGTCCTCATTTCCCCCCTCCCCCTGTGCATATTTAATTGCAGTAGCGAATTCTCTCTCTCTCTCTCTCTCTCTCTCTCTCTCTCTCTCTCTCTCTCTCTCTCTCTCTCTCTCTCTCTCTCTCCCAGACACACTGTGTTTTGCTCCTACTGAAACAAAGGCAGGCTGCAGCCCAGAGACTCAGTGTGAGAGGAGAAGGGGAAATCAGGGGCATTATGTTAATCCCCTGTGGAGGGGGCACTCAGCTACAGTGGTTTGCATGTTTGATGAGCATCAGAAGAGGGGGGAGGGGGAGGGTTGAGGGTCCCTGCTGGGGACAAGAGGCTAAAAAAGTCTATGGAGGAAAGCCAGAGTCTTGGGCAGTGCTCTGAACCCAGGAAAACATAGCTGTAGGCCTCAGCCAAGCCAGGGCTCAACAATATGCTGGCTTCCAGTGATATTTGGTGGCCATTGTGGCATAAGGGGTGGTGGCCTGAGATAATCTGCACTTTGGCCTCCTCCTCCTCCTAAAGGCAAGAAGTGTCCCTCTGCCGGAAAGGAGTGCAGCTGTCCCACGGCCATTTGGAATGCCTTAGGTAGGCTGTAGGGATGAGTGGGGGCATTGATCAATTCTTGGTAGGTAGGCTGTAGGGATGAGTGGGGGCATTGATCAATTCTTGGTTGCTACCTTGGTGGGAGGTGCTGCTGGCGTTGAGCAGATGGGATCCTAGTTGCTGGACACCTGAGCTAGTGGCATCCTGGTGGGTTTATGCTGGTGAGTCACCCACCCTTAGGTATGAACTCTCCTTGTCACAGGACACCTCTGTTGCCACCCTCACGTACATGGGAATGGTGAATATGGTTAGCAAGCCCTTTCCTTTACTCTACACGCCCTGGCCCATATTGTCATTCTCTGCTTCCGTACCCTTGACAGAACTTGCACTTTCCTAAGAGTTAAATATTTATTAAACATCTGTTATACACTAGGCAATAGGGGGGTGATGTAGACCTAGGTGCGCAGGCGCGGAGAATGCCCTGGGGAGAAGGAGGGAGGGACTAACTGATGTATCCCCAGCCAAAATTTGACAGGGATCACTAGTAACCTTGGGAAGCTGAGAACTTGTAAGGCCCCTGTCTGAGAGGAGCCCTGTCCATGCCTCAGCCTTGGCTACTCAGCCTATAGAGCTATGAAGAGGCACGACTTGCTCTCCAGAGTCATGTAGCCTGTGAACATCTCTGGGACACTGGCACAGCATGGGGTGTCCTCTCTCAGAGTCTCTGCTTCTTATTCATCCAAGGAGGGAGAGGGTCAGGGGAGGGGTTTCACCATGTTTATCCACCATTCTCCCCCAGGCAGCTTTTCAGATTCTTGTGGGTCTGGAAACGGGCTTTTGGGAGCCATTGGTCTATGCTGCAGGGGAGCTCTGTGTCAGAAGCACTTGGAAGGACACTGCCCGCTGAGCATGGGCAATCCTGTTCTCCTTTAAGAGGATGAGAAAGGACAGAACACACAGGTCATGGTCTCAGGGGTGCGGGGCATTTACATAGGGACGGGACAGCAGGCTTCAAGGCTGCATCTTATGAAGGAGGCAGGTGGGTCTGGCTTTTGGCTGCTTCCTTTCTCCTAGAATCTTGGTGCAAGAACGTGTGTGTGTGTGTGTGTGTGTGTGTGTGTGTGTGTGGTATGTGTGTGTGTGTTTGGTATGTGTGTGTGTTTGGTATGTGATGTGTGTGTGTATGTGTGTGTGTGGTATGTGATGTGTGTGTGTGGTGTGTGTGGTGTGTGTGGTGTGTGTATGTGTGTGTGTGGTGTGTGTGGTGTGTGTGGTATGTGATGTGTGTATGTGTATGTGTATGTGTGGTGTGTGTATGTGTGTGTGTGGTGTGTGTGGTGTGTGTGTGTGTGTGTGGTATGTGTGTGTATGTATGTGTGTGTATGTGTGCGTGTGTGTGTTTGCGCACATGTGTATTTTGTACATGTTCATATGAGTACACATAAAGGCCAGAGAGTCACATAGACTATCTGTCTGTCTGTCTGTCTCTCCAAGTCTTGGTTTCTCACCAAACCTGGAGTTACAAATCCAGGCAAGCTGTATTCAGCTCCAGGGATCTATCTGTTTCTGTCCCCGAGTGCTGGGATTAAGGTACACATGCCATGCCTGTCTTTTTATGTGGGTGCTAGGGATCCAGACTCAGGTTCTCAGGCCTTGCTTCAGAGCTAGGCCAAAGAGCGGGAGTCTGAGAAGACAAAGCCCCAGCTCCCTTGTGTAGGTGCTAAGTTTAGGTGACAGTGTCTTCCCTGTCTTCTCCCAGAAGGCCAGAGAACTGTGTGCCTCAGAGAGACCTGCAGCTGTAGAATAGACCGAGAGACCCTATTGATGGAGACTTTACCATAGAGGGCTTGACAGGAGAAGTCAGCCTCTGAAGCAGTGGCCTCTTGTTCTCCGCCCTCTGAAAGGTGCCTGGACGCACAGGAGGCTGAGATTGCCAGAGTGGTGGCAACTCGGATGGCGCCTGAGGGTTTAGGGAAGGGAGAAACTGCTAATCCAGCCACAGAAGTAGGGTACTCTTTGTAGCCCCAGCCCCTGCTTCTGCCTTTGCCTCCCCAGTCTGTCCCCAACCCACACCCAGAGTGATGTTTCCAACCCAAGTCAGATCACCTGAGGTGCTAGTGCTAGTTCCTCAGTGGGGTCCTGTTTTACCCAGTGTGACAGTGGTGCTTGCCATAGGGTAGACACTCAGCAGAGGTTTCCGGGGCAAGAGATCTCTAATCTACAAAGAGGTGACAGTGGTGATAGTCCTCTTCCTGGAAGCTCCTCCAGGTTTCTGAGAGTTCCTGCTGTCCCAACTTACCACCTCATCTAAGACACGCAACTGGACTCTTGTTTGTTTAAGACAGGGTCTAAATCTTAAGCCCAGGCTGGCCTGAAACTTATGTATCCCAGGCTAACTCCATATTCATAGGGATCCTTCTGCCTCAGCCTCCCAAATGCTGGGATGACACATGTGAGCCACTGTAGTGCACTTTAAAAGTGATTGTTTCAAACATGCAAAAAGTCAAGCCTAAGCAAAATGGAAGTTTGTCAAAAATAAATAAAGAAATAAACAAAAAATTTCCCAATGATCCAGACACTCCACTTTTAAAGAGACAGTAAGCAGGTCTTAAAGGGTTTGTGTGCTGTATTCATAGCAGCATTGATAACAACAGCCAAGAGGGGTCACTAGTAGATGAGAACATAAACCAACCACGTGCTGTACATGCTTTGGAATACTATATAGCCTTGAAAAAGCAGCGATTTTCTGATTCATGCATCACCATGAATGAACTCTGAGGACATAATGCCATAATCAAAAGAAGCCATATCCTGAGGAGGTTTCTGGAGTACTGACCCAATAGAGACAGGAAGCAGAATGATTATTGCCAGGACTAGGAGAAAGGGAAAAGGGTGGTGGTGTAGTTGGTGAGCACAGGGTTTTGGTTTTGTAAAGTGAAACCGAGTTTAAATGGTACTGAGTGATAATCACCTCCCTTTCCAGTGTGGTTGTACCTTAGAGGCCAGAGCCTGGTGCTCAAGGTAAGGCTCACACTCAAGGAGTGCAAGAGCAGCCAGGAATCCTCTGCCCCACATATAGGACAGAGTGCATAGCTGGGACTCTGGAGGAAGGCTCTGTGCTTAGGACTTGTAGCCTGGTGGCCACATGAGTACCCCTCATGGATACTGTGAATCCTTGCCTTGAGGATGGATCCAGGCTGAGCTCGTGAAGGTCTTAATTTGTGTCAAACCCAGCAAGGAAGACACCCTGAGGCACATACATCCATGATGTTGGGTTCCCAGACACTAAAACCATGAGGATTAAGTTCATTTGGCCCTTGATCTGTAACATCATGCTTTCATTGCCCTAGGAGACCTACACAGTCCTCACTTGGATGGTCAGTTTCCAAGAGACCCTTCCCCAGGTGGGGAAGAGGTGCAGATCCTAAATCAGACTGTGCAGGTTGGGTTTTGAGAACAAAGGATGGGTGGGAGAAGGCGGTCAGGGTCTTCCTGTGGACACTGGGGTCTAGGCCCTGAGAGAAAAGCAGAGAGGCAGGAGGGGAGAGAGCAGTAACTCAAAGACATAGGCAGGGTCTCATCTGTACCCTTAAAGGCTCAGACCATGCCTACTACTGCATGTTCTAACACCGGAAAACGAGGCAGAGTATACCATGGACCAAAGTGGAGATGTCAGGAGAGGCCTCCTACCTCTGTGACACAGAACTGAGTGAGTAGCCTCAGCGGACACACCTATGGCAGAAGAGACTGTGGATGGGAGGTAGGTCCCAGTCCATACAAGTGTGGGAGGGACATGCAGAGTCACTGAAGTTGGGGCTGGTAGTGCTGGCTAGAGAGAAATTTGCAGAGTAACAGTCTCCATGTGGAAGTCAGCAGGCCTAGACCCCCACTTTCTATTGCAGGGGAATAACTCCATGGCCTCATAGTCACATTAAGTGCAAGACCAGGCTGAGCATGCCAGGTATCTAACGGGTGCCACAAAGCACCAAGTATTCCCTGGTGGTGCAGGAGTATGGGGAGGTGTCAGGGGAATAATCTCATGCATTCTCCACAGTTCTATGCTAAGGGGGCAAGCAGCTGACTTTGGAGGAATGCTGACATGATTCCGACAGGGTCTGATTTAGACTCAGTTTCCCCTGGGAGGCTAGAGAGTCAGCATGGTTATCCTCTAAGCTGCTCTGACTCCTGTTGAATGCAGCCCTGAGACCAGCCTTGCTCTGAGTTTGGCTGACCTTGCGTTCAACACGTCACCCTGTAGGTCAACTGTCTCCCACCTCCTCCAGCCATGGAGTTCTAGTATGTGAGGACACTTTGCTGGGAAAAGGTCTGTAGCTAAGACACATGGAGACAGGTACGGCAGAATTGAATGCACTGGGCTGGGAGATGAGAAATCTGGCTTCTACTTGGCTGCGTGCATTCAGACCAGCTTCCTTAACCTCATGCACCCTCAGTTTCCCCGACTGCTGAGTGAGGTAAGAAAACCAGTTTGCTCTCCAATGTGTCTGAGCCTCACTTTCTTAGGGACTTGATGGTCTTCCCTCCACTGTCTGGGCAAAGGTGGAGGACTCAACTCTTTGAACTCCATCGCAGTCAGCAATCCACGGGTTGCAGAAGGCAGGGGCCAATCTTTACACAGCCCCTGGGTTAGAGTCACTTCCCACATAGATAGAGCAGCCCTGTGGTGGCTCATGTCAGCGAGACATGCCAGGCTCCACTCAGTCCTCTTCACTGCCCTTGCGTCCAGTAGCAGAGGATGTCACTGGGAGGACCTAGGCCATCGACAAACAGCACAGTGAGAGGGGTCAGAAGGCCGGGCCTCACATCATGTTCCACTTCCTAGCTGGAAATCGTGGGGAGTTCTGGAACTTTCTGAATCCATTCCCTGTTAGAGGTAAATGAACTAGTGAGTGTGCCTAACAGAGTGCCTGAAAGGCAGCAGGTGGTCAACGCGTTAAGCAAACGATCTCTGGGGACTCCAGGAAGTGGAGGGGTTCAGCTTTAGAGCTGGGTCTCAGCCTCGAAGTCTAGGCGCTATCAACTATCCCCGTTATCTCCTTACAGTTTGTAGGGTGGTCTTTAACGTGTACAGGATGTGTAGGGCCTTCCTGGTGGCAGGGGTGGGGTAGGAGTGAGCTGGCTCTACTTCCCTGGGGCCTGGGAAGACTGCCACATGGGCAACTGGGTTCTAGAAAGGTTCGGCACTATCCCTGCAGAATGTCCCAGGCAGCTGGGGGTCCCAGAGCCTGAAGATCAGGTCTCAAGAGGGACAGTCCAAAGTAGTACCTCGGAAGGGGCTGATAGAGCAGCCAGTTTTCTTCTCTTTCCCAGAATCCTTTTCTCTACAGCTCTTTTTCTCTGCGCCAGGATTAGCACACATCTCTCAGTCTCCTCTTGCAACAAGATTTTATTTCTAATTATGCTGTAATAAAACTGGAGCGCTCCCAGGCTTCCTTCCAAATGACTTGTATACACACTGCCGATTGGACCCTCCTCGGCCTCATTGTAATAGCGGCTCCCTGACATTCATTAGACATGCATGAGAGGGGCGCTTTAAGAATAGAATTGCATTTAAATGGATTTGCTGAGAGAGGAAGATGAAAAAGAGAGAGACACAGAGAGAGCTCACAGGGAGGAGGGTGGGAGAGGGAGAGAGGTCTGTTGAAAAACTATGAAAACAAGTTGCCATAATAACAGGCTGCAGAAATAAGCCTCTTTATTCCCCGTCTTCATCCGCTGCACATGGCAGAGCCCAGCCAGGGGCGACAGCCTCCAACCCCCCAGAGTCTTCACCCTACTTCTATGCTCCCTGCCAGGGCTTCAGAGCTCCTTACTCCATGCCTCCCCACGTGTCAGACGCCCGGAGAGTAATGGGATCTACTGCTGTTGCAGTGGGAAAAGCTGCCTCAAACTCTCACAACCTTCATAGCCAAGGGCAGCCAGGGAGAGCAGCCCAGAGTCCCTGGGCTTGTGGGAGGAGATGTCTTCATGTCCTTACCTACAGCGCTTGGTTCTGTCCTCTGTCCCTGGCCCCTCTCTGAAGGACCAACCCTGAGTGGCTAAGAAAGAAGAGGGCATCTATTCTGACCCTTGTCCTGACCCTCATGGAGCCCTGGTTCCATACTCCGCCCTTCCCCAGTGAGCACAGCAAAGGTTATTGGCGCTCACGTACCAGGAGCCTACTCTGTGTCCTATGCTTGTTAATATAAAGACAAGACTCCTTAGTAGGACAGCCCCACCTTTGGCCCTGCACTGTGGCAGTTCTCCCCCTCCTGGGCGTGGTGCTATGTGGGATAATCCCCCTCCCTGCTCACTCTAGTTCACCCTGATATTCTAAGACCTGGGGCTATACCCTCTTCCTCCAGGAGACCCTCCCATATTTAGCATCAGGCTATAGGCTGATTCACCAGAGTCCAAACTGTGTGGTACCACCACCACAGTTCCTTGGCACAGTCCCAGTATAACAGAACGGGTGCCAGCCACAGCCAGTATACCACTTCTTATCTTATTTGATCCTTGCTGAAGCCTACAGGGGGCAGAGAATGTGTTAGTCAGTTTCCTATTGCTGTGCTAAGACACCATGACCAAGGCAACTCAGAGAAGGAAGGGTTTATTTGGGCTTTATTGCTCCGGAGGGATGAGCCCATCATTGTCACCACGGGGGAGTGTGGCAGCAGGCAGGCATAATGTGGAGTAGTAAGCTGGGAGCTCACATCTTAAACCACAAGAAAGGAAGCCAGAGAGGAAATGGGGAATGAAATCTCAAAGCCCACTCCCAGTGACATACTTTCGCTGACAAGGTCATGCCTCCTACGCCCTCCTCAAACAGCGCCATCCACTGGGGACCAAGTATTCAAGTGCTGGAGACTATGGGAGACATCCATCATTCTGATCACATCAACTTGCCTCAAATCTCAAAGCTTGGTGTTGTCCAAATCTAAGCCAGATTTTTACCAACTACTTCCAGGTCAGCTGAGGAGTTTCTCCACAGAAGACGCCTCCCTGATTTGTACCGCAGCCGAGTCTGCACAACTCTCTCTGAGAGTCTAGCTAAGGAGGACCCCCTCCCTCTTTCCAGACAGTTCCTGATTTGTACTGTTGGGCTACATCCTGGGACCTGCAGGGGCCTCGGTGGTTCCTGACACCACAGCCTCTAGGACATTCTCAGATTTTCAGATATAATGAAGGCTTCTTTAAGACATTACATATCACCCTTCTGAACCCCCATCATGCCTGGTCAGGGATGAGAATTCTGACCAGATCATATTGTTAAGAGACAGCCAGAGGGGTGTTTAGTCCTGTGACCTGGAGGCTAGTTTCATGAGGACTCTCATCCTCTATTGGGCCCTCAGCCCCTCTTGGGTGGGAATAACCACCCCCACCCCTTGCAGGTTGTGGGGAGGAGACAGTGGATGCTGCAGTATTGTGCCTGCTGGGTGCTCATTTCTGCCTTTGCTTCATTAACTTTCTCTGGTGTGTTGGTGACAATGACAGGGAGTGAGAACACTGCTTTGACTGTGCTCCAGAGGGGGTGCGGCTAAGAGAAAAACAGCACTGTGGCCTCTCAAAGCCATCTAGCCCAGCCCCTGTGTTGTTCCAAGGGCACTATGGTGGCAGGGAGACCTCCTGCTTCTCTGTCCTTATCCTATCTGTTTCTCCACCTGCCTCACAGCCTCAGAGCTTCCCATGCCTCCACACTGCAGAGACGAACAGTGACATTAGGTCGAGCAGCCTCTAAAGGGCAGGAAGAGCTCAAGTGTCCCTATCTCCTAGTTCCCAGCATAGCCCTAACTGAGCATCCGGTAAAACCTGATCTGCGTTGATGAATGACTATGGCCTCTTTGCTCTGTGGCAAGTCTGGCTTTGGTGCTGAAGTCAGATTTTTGCTTCATGGTGTGACCTCACACAGGCTCCTGACCCCTTGGACTCATGTCCCTTATCCCTAATTGTGTATCAGTGCCAGTCAGAGGTTAGAGTGGTCCTGAGTTTAAGCACTTGCCCCGGGGCCAAACCTTGATTATTCCATCAGTGATTTTTGTCAGTCATGGTCAGTTGCTTGCTGGAAAAGGATTCCGTTCACTGTCCACTTCATATGGTGATACACGGCCTGTCCGTCTCAGATCACTCCCCATCCCACGGTCCTCTGCTTAGAATCTTTGCAGTCCTCTTCTGCTGACAGAAGAGGCCCTTGAGCACTGGCAGCTGATCAGCCTAATGGCTCAGCACCCACCCAGTCAGACACACCAGGGGCAGAAGCAAAGGCAGAAACATCTATAGGTCCATCTGTATGTGGCTTTTCAGAGCTCAAAGTGAGTCAGGTTTATCAAAAAGACTCAGATACACGAGTGCTGGGTCTCAGTTGTCCTGGACCCCCACTGTCTTCCTGCCTCTGTGCACCTTCAGGGTGCCTTGTCCCGGCAGCCCCCAATCTGTCTCTCCTCGTCTCAGCACCAGCTTCTCCGCTCCTCCAGCTGGAGTAGCTGACTCTTTACCTGGCTTTCATCATGAAGTTGACACTGTGGAATTTTACAGTTTTTGCATGGATGGCTTGTCTTCCTGGGTGGCAGTGGGTGGGAGAGGAGAAGAGAGGGATTTCTCTCATTGGTTTGTTTCCACTATGCACCCAGCATGGTGTTATAGAATACACTGGTCCTCCTCTATCACCTGGCATGGTGCTGCAGGATACAGTGGTCCAAGCACCTGGCGGTGTTACAGAATACACTGGTCCTCCTCTATCACCTGGCATGGTGCTGCAGGATACAGTGGTCCAAGCACCCAGCATGGTGTTATAGAATACACTGGTCCTCCTCTATCACCTGGCATGGTGCTGCAGGATACAGTGGTCCAAGCACCTGGCGGTGTTATAGAATACAGTGGTCCTCCTTTATCTGAGGGGAGAGGCTCTAAGACACCCCCCTCCCAATCAAGAGCCTGAAGCTGGATGGTACCTGACTCTACCTACAGCACACATGTATATATAACTATGACCCAGTATAATTTATAAATGACACCAAAGGTTAATGACAATAATAATAAAATAGAACTATGACAGGAGTCTATAATGTGAGGCATATGAGTTTTTTTTCTCTCCTAAAATATATCCTACCGTGTTCACCCTTTGTGTGATGATCTGAGATGAGACAGTTCCCCATGACAAGCTGAGGTGAGGTGGATGCGCCTGGCACTGTGACATGGCTTCAGGCTGCTGTTGACCTTCCACTAAATGTCAGGAGGAACTCTGAGACAGGCAGATGCTGGTTGTCCACAGGTAACAAACCAGGAAAGAGTGAAACTTGTTTAAGGTTGTTTTCCTGCCCTATTGTCCCTGTCAGTCCCCAGAGGCCTGGGGTATCCCCCTGTTCTGTGAATAGAAACCCAGGGTTTGGAGATTCAGGAGCAAGCCCAAGATCACACAGTTGGGGGATCCTTTTTGGGATTTTATGTGTATTGCTGAACCCCTTAGCTGTTCAGGTAGAGACCTCATTTTGTTCATGGTCCTTGACCAGGTGCCCTGTGCCTGCCTACTAACTTTAGGGGTTAACAATGACAGCCACGGGCTGGAGAGATGGCTCAGTGGTTAAGAACACTGACTGCTCTTCCAGAGGTTCTAAGTTCAAATTCCAGCGACCACATGGTGGCTCACAACCATCTGTAATGAGATCCAATGCCCTCTTCTGGTGTGTCTGAGGACAGCTACAGTGTACTTATATCTAATAAATAAATCTCTTAAAAATAATTAAAAAACAAACACACAAAAACAATGACAGCCATGCTAGGATGTCATAAACATAACTGGTGTCATGTCAGTGAAGGCTTCTCGTGGTGTTGGACTCATAGTAAAGGCTATTTGCAATTTTTTTGTTATTTTCATCATTAATTAATTAATTAATCAAATTCAAACAAAACCTGCCTCAGCCTCTTGAGTTGTGGGATTTCAGTCACCACACCTCCCCTACGTGCAGTTTGTGAAGTAGAGAAATTGGTCCCACTCTCTCCTGAGGGGCACCCTCTCTTATCTCTGTCCTCATCAGGACTTGGGGGCATTGTTTATATGTTTTTGTGTGATACCCAATAGACTAAGCTTTCTGCTAATGATGCTTCGGGTTGAAGTTGCCACCCCTGTGCAGTTCCAGTCCTGAAATAAGAGACTCCACACTTCGTCACACCTTGCCAGACAGCTGAATCCTCAGTGAGGAGGTGGTTAAAGCAGAACTCAGATACGTTGGGTAAATAACCATTTATGTCCCAGGCTTAGGAAGTGAGCCCAGGTCTAAAGATGGGTCACCTCATGCATGCTACTAACTAACCTTGTCCTGCTTAGAGTCTTCCTAGGGACACATGTGAGAGGCAAGGTAGAAATTGAAGGAAAATGTATGTAGTGGTTTTAATGAGAATGGGTCCCATAGGCTCCAATATCTGAATATTTGACTATCGCCATTTGGTGGGGCTATTTGGGAAGAATTAGGAGGTGTGGCCTTGTTGAAGGAGGTGTGTCACTGTGCAGGTTTCAAAAGATTCTGGTCATTCTCAGTGCTATCTCTCTGTGTCTGTCTGTCTCTGTCTCTCTGTCTCTGTCTCTCTCTCTGTCTCTCTGTCTCTCTGTCTCTCTGTCTCTCTCTCTCTCTCTCTCTCTCTGTGTGTGTGTGTGTGTGTGTGTGTGTGTGTCCTGGCTTTTTTTCAGATGTGAGCTTTTAGCTGTTGCTACCACTATCTACCATCATGGGTCCTAAGCATCTGAAACTGTAAGCTGAAATTAAATGTTTTCTTTTTTTAAGTTGCCTTGGTCATACACTCTCACCACCACAACAGAGCAGTGACTGACACAGCATGTTAGCTTCTTTCCTTGTTCTAGGGACAAAAATTCTTGACAGATACAACCTGAGGGAAGAGGATTTATTTGGGCTCATTGTGTACAGGGGTAAAGTCCATCATGGTGGAGAAAGCATGTCGGCAGGAGTAAGTGGAACAGGAAGCAAAGAAAGAGGATATCTAATCTGCGGGTATCTAATCTGGCCTTTTCTTCTCCCTCTTTTATTCAGTCTGGACCATGGGAAGGTTTGTTCCCCTGACAATTTAGGGTGAGTCTTTCCTTCTCAGTTAAACCTCTCTGGCAACACGGTCACAGACATGCCAAGAAGTGTGTCTCCTTGGTGATTCCAAAGCCAGTCATGCTGACAATAAAGACTGACAGTCAGAGTAGATTGAAGACCTTCTTCGATCATTCCTTGGCCACCTGCATCCCAGCTGTGGCCTTGCCTCTCTGGATCCTCCATTGGAGGCAACCACTATCACTGACACTGGGAGGAACCCCAGGGGTGGCTGACTCAACAGGAAGAGGGCCCGTGGCCTGGTGTAATTTATCCACAAGCCTACAGCCACTGTCATGGGGGGGGGGGCGGCATCCTAGCATATCAGCAGTCACATGATCAAAGAACAAGGAGGACTTAATATGCCTGAGGTGGTCTGGAGCCTCTGAAACCAGCAGAAAATTACAGGACACACGATGAGGGTATTACAGAAGGGAAGGGAGGGAATGGGAGATTTCCATGCCTAATCCTGTTAGCGAGACAATTTCTTATCAAACTCATTATGCCTTGGGAAGGAGGGGAGAGGGTGGGAGAGAGTGGGCCAGAGTGGAGGCAGCTGGGGGAGAGGGAGGGGCCACTGTGGCTGCTCTGAGGTGATCAGGCGACCGGCAGCTGTCTGATCCTAGCTTGGCGTCTCTCTTCTGCTTATAGTGAGGTCTGGAGTAAGTGCCCGTCATGTCTCTTCTGAGGGCTGAGATGAGTTCATGAGGATGGGGTAGGAAAGGGCTTCCTTTCATTTTTCCAAACATAGAGGAGAGGCACTTGGGGACAGATCAAGGATGATATCTTGGAAGAAAACAGGAAGAAGCTTTGTGACACTGGATTTGCCAATGGTTTCTTGGCCATGACACCAAAAGAGCAGGCAAGAAAAAAAAAAAAAGGGAAGGAAATGGTCTCCCTTGCAATTGAAATGTTCTGCCACCAAAGAACATCAACAACGAAGTGTAAAAGACCCACAGAATGAGCACAGGTTGTACATCAGATCAAGGCTAATATCCAGACTAAATGAAGGATATTTACAAAGCAAAGAGTGAAAGCCACCAAGCTGGTTTAGAAATGGTTGGAAGACTGGAATAGGCATTTCTCCAAGAAGAAATGCAGGTGGCCAAGACGCAAACAAGCAGAGACATTTGACACCAGAGCGATGACAGTCAAACTGCAGAGAGTTTCCATCGTGTACTTGTTAGAGCCACCACTCCTAACCCAGATCAACTCAAGTGTTAGGAGGATGTGGAGACAGTAGAACCTTCGTGCGGCAAGGTGAGAATGTGGAGCCTTAGAACCACCGTTCACCACAGAAGCTTCACTTCTGGATATGCACTCCCAGAAAAGGCAGGGTGACACAGAGGCACTTGTACACCTGTGTTCATAGTCACAGTAAGCACCAAAGGCCAAGATGAGAGCAATCCCAGTGTCTATGGACTCCTAAGCAACTGGGCACTCATGAACTGCCTACTTTCCTGTTACATGAACAAAACAATTCTCTAATTTGGCCGAGCCATTGTGGATGGCTTTGGTGATAGGCATCCAAGTGCAACACCACAGCATGGAAACTGGAGCTCCATGCACGTGACTGCTTCCGTCCCCTTCAGTCTCAGAGAATGCCATCTTTTGTTTGCTTGCCCATTCTGGGCCCTGAGCACAGCCCCTCTTTCTTCTGGGCAGCCTTCCTTATTGGGATGACCTTCTGGATTCAGGCTGGACTTGCTAGGTTAGTTACTGTGTCGTGTGGGCTCCCCACACATGCACACATGTTTTTCATATTATAGCATCGTTTACTTATTTTCTGAGGTTGGCCATCCCTCAAGCCATCAAGCATCTTGAATGTCAGGATCTTACTCAGACTGGACCCTGGTGCCCGAGTGGACACCATGCCCTTGAGAGGTGCTCAGTACTTACTGTGTAGAACTTTAGTGACCTTGAGAGGTTCACACTGTCGGGATATGAACAGCCACAGACCTACAAACAGGATGCTTAGAGGCTAGATGGCAAGACTAGACATTTTCTTTTTCCAGGCTCATGGTCAGTATCTCATTATTACCTGGTTCTGTCATCAAGCAGGGGGCCCAGAAGGAAGCTGGCAGAGGCTGGTGATGAAAATCTGGAGACAGAGGAACCTATGAACACACCCTTGATGAGATCTTGCTGAATTCTAGATCTGGGTGAGGGATGAGGCCTGATGCTCTAGTCGAGTCATCTACATGCCCATGTGACTGAAAAGAGACAGGCGCAGCTCCACCTTGGATATGAGGGCCCAGGGCCTCGAAGAGTCTGTTAGGATGGCAATGCCCAGGGGAAGGGTTGGCACCTTCAGAGTTACCTGCCTAGAGACTGGTAGGCCCAAGCACACCTCTTCCACTTTTAATATACTGGATTGTTCTTGAGAAAGAGGTTTTAGTAATGATACGGTATGGTGGTACTTTTCCAGGAAGAGGGGAGCAATGTCCCTTTCTGGTGATGACACAGGAGAGTGTCAGTATCCCCAGGACCCCAGACAGGGTGGAAGTTAGACTGGACTTTGGATGGGGGAAATCTTTCCAACAGGATGAGGGGTTTGGGTGGTCTTTCTGTGAAAGTGGGAGTCAAGGAGGAGTCGAGTGGGAGGCTATGTGGGGACTTGTAGGAGTCAGGAGCTAACACAGAATTGGGCAGAAGATGCTCAGACTGACTGAATGTTGCAGCTAATCTTCCGGAATGAGGAGCCCAGGCTGCTTCCCTGAACTAGCAAGGGCCTTGGTACCCTTAACGTTTATAAAAGACTATAAAAGTTATAAGAGACTCTTCTCTATTCCTGCTCTCAGTGCCCCAGCAGAGCTTAGGGGCTTCCTCAATTGCACTCCTTCCCTCCCACCCCTGGAGGTGCCTGAGGGGTAAAGTCAGTGGGGCTGCAGAGGGAGCCAGATACTTCTCAGGATGCCCTGCCTGCCTCACTCAGGCCCCAGATGCTCTTCTTGTCTTTTATGAGAGCAGGGGTCCAGGCAGCAGCCCCAGGCTGTAACAAAGCATTCCGTGGAGTGCAGTTTACACCGTCTGTCTCCACCTTAAGCAGCCCTGGCTTTGGGCGGACAGAAGAAAGAGCAGAGGCTCATTCAGAGAAGGGGATGCTGGGATGAGTTTGGGCTGTGAAGCACCCTGGAGTGGCAGTAGTCTGGGGTGGGGGTGGGGGTCTAAGATCAGGAGAGGATCAGAGAGAGGGAAGGACAGAGAGGGGTGGAGCAGAGAGAAAGCTGAGAAGGTGTTAGTGGCCAAAATGGGTTATAACTTTAGGCTGTGTTCCCTCAGGGGCAATTCCAGCTCCAGGGGACATTTGCAAAGTCTGGAGACAGTTTTGTCATGGCAAGATTAGGGCTACTTGCTACTGTCATCTAGTGGTGTGGGAGAAATCAGGGATGTTCTACAGACATGGGACAGCAAAGGAGGTGTCTGAGGCCCAGATGTTGGTGTTGGTAGGTCTGAGGAATGTAGGCAAGAGCAGAGAAGAACTTGGGCACACAATCCAGCCAGTGTCACTGTGTTTGGCATACACTAGGGACCATGGGTGTCCTGAGCTGAGATCTCACCATGGGAGACAGCATAACTGAAGTCAAGGAGTGCTGTGAAGCGCAGGTTCACGTGAGGGTAGCTGGGAGTTAGGTTAGAGGAATGAGGGGACTTGGGAGAATGGTGGGCCTGAAGCTCGGAGCTTGACTGAGAGAGGCAGATGGGAAAAGGTTGGCTTTATCCCCGAGAGGGTCCAGCCTCTGACGAGAGCTTCTGGCATGTTGGCTAATCTTCAGGGTCAACTGGACTGGATTTAGAGTTACCTACAAGGCATATTTTTGGGCGTGCCTGTGAGGGAATATCCAGAGGGGTTTAACTGAGGAAGGAAGATCAACCTTGAAGTAGATGACCCCGTCCTATGGGCTGAGAGTTTATATGAGAGGCAGAGATTCCATTTCTCCATTTCTGGGTCCTTCCAAACGTGAGCCAGTGGCCTCATACTCCTGCTATGACAGCTGGGGCAACTCCCTCTTCCATGCCTTCCAACATCGGGACCAACTGTATCTCTGTCAACCATGAGCTAAAGTAAGCTTTTCTCCCGTAAGGGGCTTCTCCTCCAGTGTTTGGTCACTGCAATGGAAACAGTATCAAACACAGGTGTTCTCCACGTCCGCTTAGGCAGGTTCAGGTGCTGGGATGGGTACCGGCAAGCTTAGGAGACCTCTTGTGTTGGAAGGGTGGAGGGGTGAGCCTGACAAGGGAGAGACTGAAGAACTCAAGGACTGGAAAGGTTGTTATTTTAGTGACAATGATGACGGAAATGCTAGTAGATCTGAATGTAGACACCCCCTGCTGGTCACTTCTGTGGTTTGAATGTCCCCTCCAAACAACTCATGCTGACTCTCAGTCACCACCGTTACACGATTACAAAGTGGAACCTTTAAGGTCTAATTAGGCGTAATTCATATGCCAAAGCCTGCAATGTTGGAAGCAGTTGAGGCTCAGCTCCCCACCGTGTGATGTTTTCCACCATATTATTATAAGCAGGAAGGATCTGGCTAGAAGAGCCCCCTTCACCTTGGCCTTCAGCCTTCCCAGCCTTCACAACTATGAGCCATTCTTTTCGTGTGCTTGCCTTACTTGCCGGGAGTATCTTGTTATGGCAGCAAGAGATGGACCAAGGCAACTTCCTACTATGTACCAGACACAATCCTAGCGTTTGTAATGGAATAATTGCATTTAACCAGCATCCATCTTCTCAGTTAATTTGCCTCATGCACACCAATAGATTGGTTAAACACCAGTAATCTATCTTACGCTTATTTGTGGATGGGATGGTTTAAATGAGAGTGGCTCCCATAGGCTCCTACCTATACTTGAATACTTCGTTCCCTGTTGGTGGAACTGTTTGGGAAGGATTAGGAGGTGTGGCCTTGTTGGAAGTGTGCCACTGGGGTTAGGCTTTGAGGCTTCAAGCTGTGAGCCCTCGGCTGCTGCTCTAGTCACTTGACATCAGCTACCTTCACTTGTCTGTGACAGACTCGCCCTCTGAAACCATAAGCCCCTATAAACTCTTCTGTAAGTGCCCTTAGTCTTATGACAGCAATAGAAGAATAACTAAGACAATGGGAAAGCCAAAATCAGAACCCAGGCTTTTGACTCCCCGCAAGGCTCTTTCTAGTCTTTTAGGACCAGAACAGGCCCTTTCCTGATCTTCAAAGGGGACCTGGAATCTAGCTCCTGCCCATTTACATTAGTGTCTTGGTGAGATCCCTAGGACCAATAGACTGGCCTGAGATCCTATCCTGGCCATCTACACTCGAGGTGACAGCTTTGATCTGTGTGTCCACACTCCCCGATTCCCCACCCTCTCCAAGGCTTTTACTCATTATTGGAAAAAACCATCTCCACCGTACACACAACGCAGTAACAGAGCATGCATTAAAAAGCCCTTTCTTTCTCTCTTGGCTGGGTCTGTGAAGATAGGGCTCCAGGCTACCCAGAGGGATCCTGGGGTTGGAGGGTGGGTACCAGAGCCCCAGCAGAGTCAGCATCAGGTGGAGAGCAAGACAGCTTGGGTTACAGGAGTGAAACCCTCCCCAGATTATTCCCTAGCTCTGGTGAGCTGAGTAAGAGCTGCACAGGCCAATGCTGAGAGCAACTTTATAGCCAGGGACACTGGCTGGTCACTGCCCTTCTCTCACCATGGCAGGTGACAATGGCCCCCAGGTCTGCTCCCTCATGCATCTTTAGGTCCCTCCCCTGTGAGAAGTGGGACCGTAGCTCAGGAAAGACAGCATGGACCATGTGTGAGGGGAGCCGAAGCCTGACCAATTCCTGACAAACTGCTCCCCTAGGCTTTGGCTTCTTTGTGCCAAAAAGCACACTATGCTAGGCGACTTTAAACCTTGCCTGGTTTCCACGCTGATTTTTACCTTTCTTCTGTCACTCCATGCAGTGGTGGCTGTGTTGCTGTGGTGATGTTTAGAGCCTGCCAGTCACCCAGACACGCTTTCCCAGACAAAGCCTTGGCCCAGTTCCCCAGCACGCCTTCTGCCTCCACTCCTCCCCTGCCCTATTTTAGCCTCCCAGAGCTTCTTCTCAGTACCCAGTCCTCTTTCCTTTGGGCCTTTGTAGGTTCCCATTCTACCTCCAGCCATGGCTAATATCATATCTTCTCAGCTTTCATTTCTACCAAAAAACAAACAAAAAACAAAACAAAACAAAAAAAAAAACAAAAAAAAACCCCTTGAGAGCACTCGGAATGGGGAGCCATTTCTGATTGTTCTAGGACTTGTGTAATCTTTCCCTGTAACCACCACTTATTAACATCCCCTGCTAAAGCCATGCCCTTTGAGGACAAGGCTGTGTCTACCCTGATCCACTATATCCTCAATGCCCCCATGACCTTTGACACAGTCACTGGATAGCTAGGACATGGTTGTAGTATCCTTCTAGACATGGAACGCCAGGAGGAAAGTGGTGCAGGTCCAGGGTGGGGGAAGGGCACAATAGCCTCATGGCCTCTGCTAGGGAGAGAGTGTAAAGAGAGGATGGGCTTCATCAGTTGCTGATGACAAGGGGCCTTCAACTTGTATGTAGTTTTGGCTCAGGGTCATGGCAGGCTGTCTGGTGCTCTGGGTTTGATAGCACCAAGACCAGGTCATAGTGGTAGGCTTCTAAAATTCTGTCTAGACTGGAAGCCAGAAGAGCTAAACCCAGCGATTCATGCATTGCAGATCCAAAGGAAGCCACTCGAGCCTTCCTATGCCTTTCTCCAAGAATAGGTTGTTCCTTGAACACACCATAGCCGTCCCTTTCCCCTCTGCCTTGACTCCAAGGCTCCTCATCAAACAGCACAGGCCAACCCCCACGAATACGCCATCCCTTCTGTGTGCCCTCCCACACCCGCTTGCAATCATTCTTGGCTCTGCGCTCTGGCATGTGGCATGTG
>NC_141541.1:53047500-53050000 GCF_021556685.1 Rattus norvegicus | reverse complement strand
AGAAATGGAAGCACACGAGCGAGGCTCTTGCCATACATCAGGGAAAGCCAGCCGTGGCCCCAGAGGCCAGACTCGGCAGACCCAAGACTCCAGCACCCAGCCAAGGCCAAGGCTAGGACTAGCAGGCGCTGCAGTTTTTCCCCAGAGAGGTCGACTCCCTCACCTATGGGAAGGTGCACAGCAGACCCAGCGGGTCTTGACTCATCCCGCCCGGGCCGGTACAGCTCTGGAATGAAAGGTGGGGCCTCCGCACCCAGCGCCCTCCTCCTGATTCTCCCTCCCGCCTTCCTCCACACTCCAGCCTTCTGCGCAAAGGTCTCAGACTCTGCAGTCCTCTCCTTAGTTTTTCCGTTCAACTGACTGAGCCCTGGCCTCCGGATGGCCTCAGAGACAGCCAGAAGGAGGTGGTGCCAGTTTGAAATGTCCCAGGCTGCTCTGGGCTTGGCCCACACACACCCTTTTAAAAGTCTTTAGCCTTGCCTAGGAAGTGAACGTTGAAAGTAGCTTGCTGTGATTCCTGCCCTTGGGACCACATTAGCCTAGGCTCTGATTCACCGCACCCAGAGTTCCGTAAGACCCTCTGGGAACTCAGTCCCACCCCTGGTGCAGGCAGACTCTCCTGAGACTCCTCAGAAAGAAACCAAATCTCAATGCTGGATCCTTTCTCAGCTCAGGACAGCTCCCCTGCTCCTTTCTCCTAGCTCAGGGCAGTGTGCAAAGAACTTTTCGGGGCATCCTTTTCTCTCCACAGCCCTCTGGAAAGGGGTACCATATTAACAGTGTAGAGAATAACAGCTCAGGAGGGAAGGAATGGCCCATAATCCTTTTGTGTTCTCTTTTATTGTTTGAGACGGTCTCACTATGAAGCCTGGGTTAGATGTTGAAATTGAGGATCTATCATTGTCCAGCTTTGGCAATACTCAGGACTGAACCCATGACCTTATACTTACTAAGCAAGTGTTCTGGCACGGAGCAACACCCACAGCCCTGTGGGAATCTTTCTGACTTGCATGAGTTCTCTGCCCACAAAACAAAGTCTGATAATGGGTCCAGGAAAGAAAACCCTTCCTGTGACCCAGATTTCAACGGCCATTTTGAGGATAGCCGCCTCTCACGCGGAGATGAAGGACTTCATCTGGCAAGAGGCACAACAGCAAACTAACAGAGGCGACCAAGACCACGTGCAGTTGAAAAGTCGGCGGAGACTGCGCTCTAAGTATTGGCACCAAGCCAATAAGCCTGGCCACCCGAGTCCTGTCTCTGGAACCCACGTGGTGGAGGGAGGGACTCAAAACCTGAAAGCTGTCCTTTGACCGCCATACATGAGCTATGGTGCCCATGCACACATGCACACACACAACAGAGGAAGGGAGAAGGGGAGGGGAAGAGACAGAGAGACAGAGAGAGGGGGAAGGGAGAGGGAGTGAGAAAGAGGGAGAGAGAGGAACTAGTTAAAATGTAATTTAAATTTTTAAAGAAGTAAGCCAGATGGGGGATGGGACCCTGAACACAACTGAATTTTCCTTATCCCTAAATTAGCTATCTAGAAACTCTTCAATGATCCATACCATAATCTTCTATCTAAACCCCGGTACAAAGGGTGCTAGGAGGGGAAGCAAGGACCAGCTGAGTAGAAAAATAAACTTCAGGCTAAGGGGTCTAGTAGATCAAGAACAAAGCCAGTACCTGGGACCCTGGGTCCTATCAAGTGAGTGATATACTAAAAGCATTCCACTCAAAGAGGGGTAAATTATTGACATGAAGGAAAAAGAAAAGAGTGGAGGAGAGGTAGAACAAACATGGGCAGACACTGGCCCAAACCTACTCATTAAGGAGCTCAGGGGCTGCCCCAGAGGGAGGTCAGCTGCTCGCTGGCACCAGAGTTACCAGAATGGGTGTCTGGCTCCTTCTCCAGCCTCTAGGACCTAGAGTCTAGGTCATTCTGAGCAGCCGGAACTGAAAATTCTGGGTTACTAAGTAACAGTTACAAGGTGGGCAGATGTAGCCTTCCCTGTGTGTATGTCAGAAGACGGACAGCTCCAGGAACCCAAGGGGGAAAAAGTTAAAGAAAACGTCATCTTGATTGGCTTTCAGCTTTGCAGAGAAACACAGTTCCAAAAGCAGAGACAGAGCCTGGAGGAGGTTAAGTTGACAGCAAATTGCAAAATTCAGTGAGGGGTGGAGTTAACTGAAGAACACTTTGAAACACAGCAGGTGAGGAATCAGGGCAGGAGGCACTGAACAGAATAGAAAGCCTGTTGTCCAAGCAGAGGAATTCCTCCCCAGTCGCCAGATGCCCTGAGAGCTGGCAGCCAGCCCGAATCTGAGGGGCACAGCTGCCCGGATCCCATTCCTCAGCCCAGGTCAAGTTTTGGCTTTGTGCTTGGTAACGCCCAGTTCCTTCCAGTTAACAGGAGAGGTTCCAAGTCTCTTACTGTTCCCACCCTGGGCAAGGAAGGAGGTAGAGGGTTGAACCTGTTAAGAGAAAATGACAAATAAA